>NW_010513948.1:341-5733 GCF_000687285.1 Phaethon lepturus
AGTCAAGCATTGGAAGAGGCTGCCCAGGGAGGTGGTGGAGTCGCCATCTCTGGAAGTGTTCAAAAAACATGTGGATGTGGCACTTCAGGACATGGTTTAGGCGACATGGTGGCACTGGATTAAAGGTTGGACTTGATGATCTTGAAGGTCCTTTCCAACCTTAGTGATTCTGTGATTCTGTGAATTTCCCAAGCAGCCTGGTAACACACATCTGCAAACATACAATGAAACATGGAACAGAAGCAGGTATGATCAAAGTGATGGCATGGCTTCCAGAGTGAGAAACGGATCAGGCCTATTCAATGTGCAGAGCAAAATGTTAATAAGAAATGACCACTCCATGTTTTGTAACACAAAAAAATAGAGGCACTCAACGATACAATCAGGTCACAGGCTTGAAAAACAAAAGTAAATTATTAATAACTTTTCACAGAATGCATGTTTGTTTTGTGTAATTTATTGCCACAAGACATTATATGGGTCAAAAGTATTAAAATAAAAAAAAAAGAAAAATTAAGAAAAATACAGGAAAACCAATCCCCCAGATCAGCAGTGTAATGGAACCACAACTTAGGAAATCCTCATGTCACTGTTTGGTGGAAACTGAAGTAATGTACTTTGGGAAAAATCACAGTTGCCCTGTTTTTTATATCCCTTTCAAAGTGTTTATGACTGGTTTCACTCCGAGACAGGATATTGAGCTAGATGACCTACTGGCCTAATCCAGCTGGTCATTTTTATGTGACTTGTTCTGCTTTCCATATGACTTCTAAGATGGCATGACAGAAGAAAAGAGATATGCACACCATTTAACATAAAGGAAGTTAATGATTCCATAGGTATCTGAAACATATAGCAATTGCCATTACGTAGTGCCTAGAGATCAAGTCACCCTCCTCTTTTGCAGCTGCACTGTAATAAGTAGATCAACCTAATGTAAATGTGTTATTATTTCAGGAAAAAAAAAAGATATCTTGATAGCTTTAACATTCCTTAAATACTGAGAAGCTTGAGAGATAGCTGCATGTCTGGCAAAATGAAATCATAGTAAAGCAATTCGAGCTTCATATGCTTTGGGAAACAGGGAGCCATAAGAAGGAGAAATTATTTTCATATTCCTGTTCTGTAGCCTTCATTGTTCCTCTTCCAGCCTCACATTTTAGGAGAAAAAAATCCCTTTGTTTTGCCTAGAACCTCAGTTGCTGTAGTTGCTGTACATCAGCAAAGTTATAACTGCATCATTTTATAGCAGATGAGAATTCAGTATTTGCAGCCAACTCCTGTGTATCTGTAAAAGGAAGAAAATCGCCTGTCTCACAGAATAAGATGAAGCTTATTCAGTTAATGGTCATGAAACATGCTAAACTGTCCAGCTGAGAAATGCTGTGTAATTATTAAATTCTGTTATTTTTTAATGGCTATTACATAGACATGTAAAGTAAGAGGAGTAAGTGGAACAGACTGACATGAGAAAAGAAAAAGGAAAATTATTCATTCATATTCAGTTCAAGATTTTGTGAAAACAGGTATGACAGTAGTATCTCAAAAGAAAGTGTGAAAAATAGCCAAGAAGTTGGGTGTTGAAAAGATCCGAAACAATCTAGTTGTTGTTAGCCCAAATCCACAAACAAAATTAGCATCTTACTGCCTGGTTTTAGTAGTTTTGAAAACAACCCAGACATATATCTTTTTCTGTTTGATTAGTTTCATCTCGAAAATTTATTACTTTGCTCCAAAGTATGTTGGATTTTGAAGTGAAAAGAAGGTTCCTAATTGATAGTAGTACCTAATCAGATGTATTTTACCACCTGCATTCAAATGATGCATAAGTGCTTAAGTCTTTTCCTGAATTTGACATAGAGGAAATTGGGAAGCTATTATCTAATATTTTCTTCAAGTTCAACATACTTGACAGGAAATATGATCTTCCTGCAAAAACAGCAGTTTTATCTATTTAAAAAAATTCTATCTAGGAGGGAAATGAAGGTCTTTTATATCTTAATTTATATTTTTCAATCTCTCCAAATTACAGGAAAAAAAATCTAAGGCAGACTTTGAATATCAAACCATAATTTACACTGGAGTTATCATAATGCACTACTATATTTGATGTTGAAAAGCTGGTTGCTTTTAAGGTCACTGTGACACATATTATGGCATATTTTAATGAGGCGAGGACTTGTAAAAATCTTTTGAAGTTCACTCATTAATATATTTGTTCTGTAAAGTATCACAGAAGGTCTACTTGAACATTAGCTTTCACATTTTTTTCCAAGTCTAATGAACTGGTAAAAGGAGTGAACGAAATAAAGTGTTCATTTTCAGGGGGAAAAAGGCAGCTGTTGGAATATGTTTGGAAACTCAGACTTTTCGTAACATGTTGATGTGCTAGAGATCATATATTACTCATTATAATGAGAACTGTTTGGTTACACAAATGAATGCGACCCGATAGCTTCATTTTCTGTTGTTTTACAGCGAGTCTCAGCTAAATGAGTACCTATTTTATTTGTATATTTGTAATTCTTATTTTTATCAAAATTCCAAGGACATCCTCTTGCTTTATGAGATATCAATGCATTTTCAGTCACTTTAATTTTATTTCTGCCAGATAAGTTTAATTTTAGTCTCTAAAATGGTGCTTAAACACATAAACTAATGGTCCTATCCCAAAAGATCAGAGAAATACTTGATGAGTAATTGGCTATAAAGGTTTAATTTGGACAAATATTCCGTTTTTTTCAGTGTATGTCATATTTAGACAGTTGAAGAGTAATCTTCCATCTGGATAACACTGCAGACTAATTTGTCATATTGTTGGCACCAGATAATAGATGATTAATATTATATGTGAAATGCAAGCTGTAGTTTTAAGCACACATTTAATGTGCTCATATAAATAACACAGTTTATGTATTGCTACATTGTGTGTGCACCAAATTTTTATTAATTTCCTAGGAGATTTTGATGAGAATTTGATTAGACTTTCCTATTATAATTTAGACATATAGATGCATAATTTACAAAACTGTGTAAATCCAATCTGAATTCTAATCTGAACTTGTTTTCATAGGTTTAGGGTGCAAAGGTAGTTCCTGGAATTTTCTTATTTTCTAGCTATCAGTACCTTCCCTCTAAAAGTTAGTTCCTCCTGCATAAATGTGGAAAAAAAAAAGAAAAAGATAAAATAGTGTTTCAGAGGTACTACTGCTGTGTTCCTAAGAAACCAAGAAGTTTTTTTTATCTTCCTGCTAAAATTTTGGTAATACACTACTGAAGTTCATTTGAGCTGTTTATGAATGATCTCCTAATCTTTTAACAAATATTGTATGAAACACAGAAATTAATTTGCTAGGGTGTTAATTGGTTAATTAAACAATGATCAATTGACATCCTTTTACCAATGTTTTTAATGTAGAAAATATGGATTAAACATTTTATATGACAGTTTTGAAATTAATTTTAGTCTGCTTTCTAGGACTTTGCAAGATCTTTAAACCACGTTTATAGGAATATATTCACATTCTGTTTTTATGTCTCTCTTTATTTTGATACACAATAATTTGTGTTCAACATATTCAGTATTTCTCCAGAAAACTGGTTAAATTTTCCTGTTAGAAAATAATATTGGTTTAGTTTTGTTTTGTTTTATTTTTTGGGGGGGGAGTAGTGCATATATATTTGTCTTAGTTAAAAATATAAAAATATGAGACAGTTGTGCAGCTGCAAATAAATGGACAGAATATTGTCCAGCATAACAAGTGGTTAATAAGCTACTGGAACACAAAAAAGAGAAATCGCAAGTAAACCAAGACTTAAAAGCAACACCGTACTAAGAAAAATATAAGAAAATTATACAGGTCATGATACATCAACAGTAAATTTGTGGTATTCAGTGGAAGATTGGTTTTCAAAGGCAATTTCATAACTTAGGCTCCCATTTACAGAACTAATGTAAATTGGACAATTTACATTACAGGTTGGACAATAAGATCAATAAGATCTACTAAGCTGCAATAGAATTATAAAAATAAATGCTGTATTTTGGCAAAAAGATACTTAAAAACACAAACAGCAAGTTCATCAAGAAGTCCTTCTAACTTCTTGAACCAGAGAGTGTAAGCTTTTCTACTTCATAAGCCTGGAACAAACATCTTTACTTGATTCTACTTCTTAATTACAGTGAGCCAGTGGATTGACTGCAATGTTTTAATTTGTTTATGTGAACATCTTACAATTGTCCCTGAGGCTTGGGATTGGGGTGGGGGATGTTTCAAGGCCTTTGGATTCAAACCATAGAGTTATGATCTTATTCTGAAAAAAGACTGTTTTGCCTTGTGTAAGAGCCTGAGATTAGCCAGTGACAATGTCTGCAGGTAAGAATGAGCAAAGTTAGAAACAATGTGAACATAAACATTGTTAATTTCTGCTCTCTCAAAATGTGAAGTTTTAAGAGGAACAATAAGACCTATTTAGGAATATGAAAGCAATTTTTTCTCGATCTCCCAATTAAATTAACACCTTGCCATGGCTTCTTTTGAGAATCATGTAGTTAACTCCAGAGTTTGGTGAAGAACAATCAACAAATTACAGACCAAGAGGAATATTTAAGGGCTAAAATTATTAACAAATTAAGGTAGATTAATCTTCAGCTAGCATCAGGGCAGGAATGAGAAAAAAAGACATTTCAATGTAGTTACCCTTTCCTTTGAGGATGCACAAAATTTTCCACCTCCTCACAGTTTTGCTAATGTAATTTATTTATTTTTAGCCCGAATTTTCTCATAGAAGAATGCAAAAATTATAGACATCTTACCTATTCCTTTCCCTCATTTCCTGACATTTGCCATTGTTATATCAGTTAGGAAGTATGAAATTAGAAATACCACTTACGTATAATGATGAGTTAAAACATTGGCAGTAGACTGTATCTAACCTTGAATGGTCTTAGAAAAGCATTTTCCAATTGATTTTAAGATAATATTTACTGTGTTAATATTTAATAATAGTATTAATAATAACAACACAAACAACATTAATAACAATAATAATAATAAATCTGAAATGCAGTAATTTTGGTTGTCATTTTGGCAATCACAAGAGAGCAACATTTGGGGGAAGCAAGGACATTTGCGGATACGCATGTTCACTTAATCCCAACAGCAATAATTTCAAAGTGGTTTAATTGGGCTCAGTGTTGTAAGTACACAATCAGTTCAGTCACATGAAATTGCAAGAGAATATTACAAACAAGTAAGCAAATTTATCTACATTACACTAATGAGATGGCCAATTGAAAAATCAGAAATGCATAATCTCTTGTAAAATTCTTTGGTTTTTTTTTAGCAGCCTTATTCTTCTTATTTCCTGCTTGACCAACCTGATCTCCTTC
>NW_010513949.1:0-4189 GCF_000687285.1 Phaethon lepturus
ACTCTGTAGTCACTGGAACAACGTCTCTTTGGCCAGGATGCCCCTGTAGTCATCTCAGCGGTATCTCTCCATGATCAAGGAGGACATCTGGGATAGGATGAGACCCTCTAACTGATGGAACACTGTTTCTATGATTGGGATGCCACTCTAGCCATTCCCCAGGTACATCTCCATGATCTGGGAGAACTTTGGGATTGGAGGTGACTCCCTAACCATGGGAGTTAAGAAACTACTGTAATACTTGAGCAAAATGACACTTTTAGCGTTTGCTGAATCGCTGAGTAGACATCCCCATTTGAGCTTTCACCGCAATCATTGCAATGTTCGTTTATAAGCTGCTTGGTTCTTTTGTAAAGATGTATAGCTCTGGGTGGTGGATTACTCCAAGGTCACTACTGCCTTTATGGTCTGTCCATTCACAGTAACTGGTAAAGTGTCAGGCTTTGCAGCTAGAGAAGAACTGCACGAACATGTTACCGCTCTCTCTGTCACGCCAGAATTTCAACGGCTGGGTTTGACTGCGAAATCGATGGAACTACTGGAAGAAATTTCAGAAAAGTGAGTACTGTCTTATCTTTAAATTCCTTTTTTAGATTAATCTTTCTACAGACACCTGTCCCTGGCTTAGATATTTGATTTGAAACAGACCCAGAATTTTGCTTTAGGCAGTGTTCCGATTTGCTGAAATTCCTCGTAGTTAGAGAAGAAGAATTATGAATGTTGCTTGGCCATTTAAGATCTCAGCATTTCCATGACAGCTAACTTGCCAGAATGAATAGGAAGAAACCTGCATTCCAATAGAGACACTGTATAAAAGGTCATTTTCTTGACAGAAAAAGAGCTTTGCAAAACGTCGGGGTTGTTTCCCGTAGTGACTTCACCATACTTGTTAGGTAATTGTAGGGTTTGTGTGATTCTGGCAGGCACAATCTCGAACAAATTTTGTACGGCAGACAGTATCTTAGCTTACTTTCCCTCTCATGCTTGGTTGTTTGTGCCTCCTGAAACTTTAATTTAGCATCAAATGAACCCACAGCAAAATGTCCTCAACTCATGTTCGTAGGGAAACCCCATCATAGTTAGTAAAACTGGACAATAGTACAACGTTTTGAGAAATTTGCCTTGGGAGGCGAAGGGCTGTCTCCTGTTAGGCAATGGAATTTTGTGACTGATTCCACCGCTTACCCCGCCACGCACTTTAAAAGAGGCAGTCCCTAAGCCAACCCAGTGTAAACTGTGGATTTTTGTTTGTTTTAAATAATTTCTTATGGAGATGAGGCTTCCATGTCCGTTTAGCTTGTCCTGTTCTTTCTGTTGATAATTCCGAACCCACTGGCTGCTGTAGAAGAACAGTCACGTGACAAAAATAAAATTATGTTTGTGCTTATACTTGATTTGCCGCTTGGAAAAAGAGCGCATTCGTTATTATGGTGTACAAGGCATTTGATTAGCATAGCACATTGTCAGACCTGCTCTTGGTGTGATTACAAGCTGTGGGTTATTATTTAGAAATACATTCATCTGCTCTTCCTCACTGTGGTTTTTTGGGCTTTATTTTTTCAAAGAAAGGGTGGGTTTTTCATCGATCTCTTTGCGAAAGTATCAAATCAGGTTGCGGTAAATACGTATCAGCAACTAGGCTACAGCGCGTACCAGACAGTATTAGAGTACCAGTCCGCTAGCAGCGGAGAGCCAGGCAAAGGTGCTTACGGTAAGTACTTGTTTTGCCCCAGGCAGAATGGAAAGATTCTCACGGTGAGGGTTCCCGGGTCTGTTTGTACGGCTTTTGGGGGGTTTTATACGAAACAAGTTCAGATAGTTGTTGACGAATGGGATTTTGTGTACTCTTTTAGATAGCTTTTCCTGCAGAAGAGTATGTCGGCTACAAAACGTAGTCTTGCAGTTTACACATTTTGTAGCGTCTGTGGCAAAATAAACTACAAACCAAGAATAAATTAGTAAGTACTAAGGCTAATTTTTTTTCCAAGGAACGCTCGCACGCAGCGGCTGAGCCTTTTGCAAATGTTATCAGGGGCAGGAACGCCAGTGCTTTCCTCCTTTCTTCCCGTAGCAGGGACTCAAACCTTTCTTTTGCTCAGATGTCTAGCTAAAAATTTACCTACGTCAGCGGTTTTGGGTAGCATTTTCAATTTAAGAGGGAAGGAACATGGAGATCGCAGTATGTTAATTCTGTTAACAAAACTGAAATACCAACCGCTTCCTCTTTCTAGATCTTCTTTCCTTCAGGTATCATCCCCAAAGGGTTACGTGGCCGTGCTGCATATCTTTTACATTCTCACACCATTCATTTGATATGCAGGTGTACTATGAAATACAGGGGCTACGGAGAGACATCTACCATTGCTGCGCATGCCTTAAATGATACGTTTGTCCCTTTAGCTCGCCATTTCATTTCCATTCAGTTGAGTTTCATGCAGCATTATAGCACAATTGATAATGTTGCTGCTGAGCAATGCTAAGGACATCGGACTATTAGAGCATGTCCAAAGGAGGGTGACCGAGACGGTCAAAGATCTCGAACGCGAGACGTACGGGGTGCGGCTGAGGTCTCTCGGTTCACTCAGCTTGGACAAGAGAAGGCCAAGGGTGACCTCATCGCAGTCTACAACTTGCTCAGGGGGCAGCTGAGAGGGAGGTGCCGATCTCCTCTCTCCGGCGACCAGCGATAGGACACGAGGGAACGGAACGAAGTTGCATCAGGGGAAGTTCACATTGGACATTAGGAAGAGGTCCACCGAGAGGGCAGTCGGTCACTGGAACGGGGTCCCCAGGGTAGCGGTCAGGGTGCCGAGCCCCGTCAGAGTTCGGGGAGCGTCTGGACGATGCTCTTTGTCACACGGTTTAGTTTTAGGTAGTCCTGCGAGGAGCGGGGAGTTGGACTTAATGATCCTTATCAGTCCCTTCCAACTTCAGGTATTCTATGATTCTAGGAAATCTTCTTGATAAAAATTATCTTATTGTAACAGAGAATTCATGTAACGTGGCTTTGTGCCATGACTGTCTTATTATAATAGCATTTTTTTCTTTTGCACAGATTTGAGAAAAGCTTTTTCCAGATACATGGACAAGAAATCAGTTATACCTCTGCTTCATCCCGTGCGACCAGAGGACATTAATCGTAAGCTGTGATTCTCAGGCAGCTTACTAAGAGTGTTGGGTTCCTTCTGCCTCCACCCCTGAGAAGTTACACATGAGAAATGTTAGGCGGGTTCCTTTTGCCTCCAGCCCCTGAGAAGTTACACATGAGAAATATTAGGCTCAATGTTTTCTCCCATGAAATACCACAAAAGAATATTGAGAAGCTTACTAATGCTGCTTCTGTTGGTAAGGGCTGCAGACTCCTGCACTTACCCTATTATTTTTTTCCTTTCAAATGTTGAAAGTTCAGAGACTATTAAAATGAAATTAGTTCCTATATGGCGTTTTCCTGGCTTTCTTTCAAGCCAAAAATACCCTAAGTCAGTAATAGTAAAAACTCTTCAGCAGCATTTATTCATGACCGATGAAAATATTGTACAATACCCAAGAAACACATCAGGGGAAAGCAATGTATTAATACTTGCATAGAAGATCAACTTGTTATATGCAACGTAGAAACATCTTTCCCCTCTTCACGGCACAGGCATGGGAGCGAACTTAGGGTCGCCGTTGATTTGAAAAAGCCAGACGACCGAAGCAGCCCAGGCTTTCTCTCCACCGTGGACCAGATTTGAGACTGATTCTGTGTTCCGGGTGCCCGTACGTACCTTAACGTGTCGCGTCCACCGAAGTAATCCGCAGTAAGCTTTTCTCATTTTCTCATATTCTTCTCGTTCAATTTCAGCGTCAATGTAGGTTTTCCAAAGAACCTGCAAAAGAGAAGTCTCTCCTTACGTTCACAGCATCTTCAAACAACCCTATATCTAATACTGAGAGAACGCAATTTATTTTTTCTAATTGAGGAGCATGAATAAATGTGGAATTTGCAGAAATTATATACGGAGATCTGAGTATTTATTGACTGTACGAGCTAGGATCGAGACTGAGTAATATTAGCTCTCGTGGCCATAATCCATTTAGCTTACTCCTATAAGCATGTTTCTCCCTCCGCGTTTTATCGTGGGTTTTATATTTCTGCATACCCTGCCATGAAACAGACGCTAACTTAGAGTAGATGCAGGGTTAGGCA
>NW_010513949.1:4202-4498 GCF_000687285.1 Phaethon lepturus
GTACTGTAAGCAGTTCTGTTCAAGCTGGTAGAATATTTTCATTTTCATTATCCACACTATGTAAGAAATACCAGGTTTTGTTCCTGGTTTTCTTCCATCCTTAGATCCAGCTTTCCATCCCTTTTTTCTTCTTGCTTTCTGTCCGGTGTCCCATCTCTCTCGTTTTGCTCTTGTTCTGTCTGTTCCCCATCCCTATCCCATTCCCTTTTGCTGTTTTGTGCTCTCTTGTTTTTTTTTCTTTTTTAAAAGTTTCCGGTGCCTTTTGTTTCACTCCCCAGTTCCCCAGTCTCATGCCA
>NW_010513950.1:0-3089 GCF_000687285.1 Phaethon lepturus
TCCCCCGTCCCACTGTGGGAGGGGGAGTGAACGAGCGTCTGCGTGGTGCTTAGTTGCTGGTTGGGGCTAAACCACGACACATGGGCAGGCAGGTGTTCAGCCATCTCCAGGGAAGCAGGGCTCCATCACGCGTAATGGTTATTTGGGGAGACAGATGCCATAACTCCCAACATCCTTCCACCCCTTCCTTCTTTCTCCCCGTCATATGGTAGGGAATATCTCTTTGGTCAGCCTGGGTCAGCTGTCCCGGCTGTGTCTCTTCCCAGCTGCCTGTGCACCTCCAGCCTCCTCGCTGGCAGGCCAGCATGAAAAGCTGGATTCTCCTTGACTGCTTAGCAACAACCCAAATCATCAACATGTTATCAACATTTTTTCATCCCAAATTCAAAATATAGTCTCACACTAGCTTCTATGAAGAAAATTAACTCTATTCCAGCTGAAACCAGGACATGGGTACAGCTAGATTGCTTCTCTAATTAGGCAACATGATACGTCTTCTGATCATTTTCTGTTGGAGCACTCAGCTTCCAGGAAAACTGATACTGTTGTCTGATTTGATGCTTGTTAGGTTTACAGTTTTACATGTTTTATTAGTTTTTACATATTCCCATTGGCTCTGCTATGTATTTGGCTTGTATCAGGGAACTCCAGGGATGATAAAGGCATCACTCGCTTTCTGTTTTCATAGCCTTGATGATTTTGGCCTACAATGCTGTGCAGGAGGAACTTCAGTGATGCAGTCTAGTGCGGTATTGGTATTAGACTGAAGTCATGTCAGATGGCCCAGATCACTTTGTTGATGAATGGTCCCCCTTGCCTTGCTTGGAATACCTGAGGGAATAGTAATTTCCATGTACATGGTACCTCATATTCAATTGCTGTTGTTTCAACTGGTCTCTCTGGTCATTGATTGTAAATTTCCACCACTTCTGTTTTTTGGTAGGAAAATGGCACTTAGTTGATTTTTTTGGGAGGGAGAAGGACTATGCCAAAATGTTTTGACAAACATTAGGGTAGGAAGGTTTTTCATATGACAGAATTTCATGTGAGAAGACATTTAGTTCAAGAAAAGTCAATACCGAGATATGAACCAAACACTTACCTCTTGAGTGTCTGATTTAGATATTTAATCAGACCTCCCAAACATTTGTTAAATGACCTGATGATTATGTTACAAGATGGACTTGGTCTGTCTAGCCATCTGAATATTTAATATTTTAAGGAGTTAATATTTTAAGCTCCTCCAACTGAAAACATAGAGATAGACTGCTATACTTTATTTTTCTTGTTTTAGTTTGTCAGTCTCTCCACCCTAGCCTTTGCTCTTTTTATTTCTTCTCAGGTAGATCTGTTTTGAAACATAAGAGCAAGTGTCTGGTGTGACTGATTTTTCTGACTGCATTCTTCTGCCATTACTGACTGTTAGAATATTCCTGTTTCTGTGTATTGTGTATGTTCATTTCTGGAATTATTTCTTCTCTGATGAAGAGGAGTCAGCATTCAAAAGTTAATAGAAAGCAAATTCACTTTCATAAGGATACTGGGCACATGCAAGCCTGGCAATTCCTTTTTAACACACCACATTGGAAAGGGTCTGTCTGAAACCTGAATTGACTAAGCAATCATGGAATGGGATACTGACAACACGACAGCATTATATTTAATTAGTAAAGACAAGATCCTTCCTCTCGAGAGTCCTTAATTTGTTACATTGATCAGCCGCTAACAAATTCAAGGGCAAACACAATTACATCTTCTGTGTCAAAAATCTCTGTCAACAAATCTATTGCTGTTTGTAATTCCTGAACCTCTGGAATTTGACATAGATGACATAGTGGAAAGCACATAATTAAAATAGTTTCATTTTACTTTATTCACTTTATTAGAGACTGGTAGACCATTTAATGAAGTTTGTGAAATTCAGGTTTTATGAAATATACTTTGTCATAGTATGCTACATAAAAGTACACATTTAATAGAATTAGAAAAATAACATTTAATAGTAAATCATAGAATACAGTTTCTTGTGGACAGCTTTGTTAGTATAATGACTAATATTAAAATTTGCTATCATACAGTCCTTCAAGCAACCTGCCTTTGATAGTAAATCAATGTAAGATCACATCATGGTCTTATCTCATTGTTGAATGAGCAGTGATCATGAGTCAAACATATATTGCATTAATGATCCAATAACACAACAATGTGTGGTTTTAATTTTTTTTTTGTTCAATATAGTGAGACACAGTGAAGCTTCCTTTTGGTTTATATTATTATTTTACTGGCAATCATAGGACATATAATTAAAGAGGTATATCAAAGGAATTAAATTTCTGTGTGCCAGATGTAATTTTACCTATGAGTCCTCAAAAAAAGATGGAATGAAACTTTGAAAATTATACACCAAAAATAAAAGATCACTAAAGACTGAAGACTCAATCTAATGGTGTGTGCCATTATGTTTCTGGTTTTTTTCTTCCCCTTATAATGCCTTAGTAATGTGAAATACTCCTAAAATCATAGAAACTTTGGGCTGGAAGGGATCCTTAAAGGTCATCTAGTCCAACTCCCTGCAATGAGCAGGGACATCTTCAACTAGATCAAGTTGCTTGGAGCCCCGTCCAATCTGACCTTGACCTCAGCTTTATGTCATCTGCAAACTTGCTGAGGGTTCCCTCAATCCCAAACCTATGTCATTGATGAAGATATTAAAGAGTACTGGTCCCGATACGGACCCCTGAGGGACTATACTCATGCCAAGGCACAGTGTCTCCCCACACCCTGAGAGTGTGCATGGTAAACTCCTGCATATGAGAAAGATGTTCAATATTTACTTTGATCACTATTATTCACTATGTAGTTTTATTTATTTATTGCACATCATATGCAATCAATCCTGAACTTTATTAATTCCCTTATCTTTTTTTTTCCCCAGGGCACTTAGTAGCATAGTCTCTGATTACTTAACAAACATTAATAAACTCATCTTCCCAGTTCTCCTTTGAAAGTGAAACTGGTAGGTCTTGATTTTTGCAGACAGAGAATCTTAGCCCAGTGAGAGAAAAGGTGACATTTTCAAGCTGTCAGGA
>NW_010513950.1:3101-34801 GCF_000687285.1 Phaethon lepturus
GAATGCCTGACACTTCAGTGTTGGGTAACAATCCTTTCTCTTAGGTCTGTGCTAAATTTTAAATAATTTTTAGAGCTGAGTATGTGGGTATTGTGTGCATGCTCTAGAGTGATTGGGTGCTCTGAGGGCTTTCTAGCTAAAAGAGAAATCTGAGGATTTTAGGAGAGACCCAGTATTTCTTACTTTGAAGGTGGATGGAATGTCTTTGAAACCCACATTTGAATTAAACTCAGAAAACTCAAAAGAGGGAGATGGACATGGAAAATAAGGTCTATAAAATAATCCAGTCAGGTCTATTGCATGGTTATATGTAGTTGGCATCACGATCTTGTGACCAACATGAAAGAGGAAGAATGTTTTCCACTACCTGTGTTCTGTCAAACAATCCAACTTATGGTAAAAAAAGATTATAAAGATAGAAATGGGTTTCTTAACAGTTCTTGCTGTGCTAGTATGCATGTATACACACAATCAAAGCCGAGTAAATGTTGGACAAATACCTTTAACTTCACTACTTTTCACTATGTTACACATCTGATTTAACCATTTTCTAGAGTAATTTTTTCTGAGCAATTTTTGGGCTCCCTGAAATCACTGTCACACTGGGATGTTTTCCATACTTTTATTTCTAGAGTTCACCTTATACAATGCTGATCTGTAAGCCTAGGGAACCTCTTTTCAATTACTGCTAATTGCTTCAAACGTCCTGCTTTGTGACAGTAAATATCCCTTTTCCCTCACTTCTTTTTACAAGACATTTTTTTCAAAATTATAAAAATTCTGTTTATAAAAGTAGCAATATTTTTTTTTCTTCTCTTTAAAACATCACCAGTATTTTTTACAGAACACAGTGGCTGTGAAGAATCATGGTCATTTATATAGCTGTAGGTGCAACAGTGAAGTTGGACTTGATGTCTGTAAGGAAAGTTAAGTTTATGTAACTGAAGACCTGGTAGCATTTTGATTTATTATGATAGATCAGTTGTTCAAATAAAGATATTTCTGTAGTTCACACAGGAAGGACAACGAAACTATTTTTCTGTACGATTTTTGTATTTCTAGCCATGTACATATATTGATTTGGTCTTCAGTCTGGATGTATTAAAGGGGCCAGGAAACAAGGACAAGTTGCCGTGGAACAGGAAGGTGATGAAATTTCCAAACCACAAAAGTTAACATATTTACAAAATACCAAAGGAAATGAAGTGCTGTTAACATCCTTTTTTTTTTTTTTTGTCCTGCTTTGGTAACTTTTAATTTACATATTTATTAACTTATGCTAAATCAAATATTTGTTACATTGATAGGCACAGCAAATAAATTAATTGTAATTAGTTTTATTGGAATGAATAATAAATGAATTTTTTTGATAAGCCACTTACAGAACAGTCTTATTACTACATAGTTTTACTCAGGCATCAAAATTTGCATTTTAATTTGAGCATATTTGCACTGTATTATTTTACAATATTCCTGCATTCTTAAGTATGTGAAAATCCACCGTTTATTTTATTATTCCTTATACATTTTTGTTGAGACAACCAAACAAATTATTCATTTTCTGGAAGTTATGTAGTTTCAGTAAGATATTGACATCCCGAAAGATATGCCAGAATAAAGATCTGATTACAGAACAACTGAGGTTGGCAAGGATCTCTTGAGATCCTTTATTCCAATCCCCTTGCTCAAACAGGGTCAGTTTAGCAGGTTGCCTAGGATTATTCCCAGCTATGTTCTGACTATGTCCCCAGATGGAGACTTCACAAGCTGTCTTGGTAACCTGTTCTACTATTAGACCACCCTCACAGTATTAAAGTGTTTTCTTGTGTTTAGATGGAATTCTTTTTTTAAAAATATGTGTCATGTTGTCCTGTCAGTGGGCACCACTGAGAAGAGTCTGGCTATCTGTTTTTCGTTCCCTCTTAGCAAGTATTTATACACATGGATAAGATGCCCCCAGTCAGACTGTTCTTCAGGCTGAACAGTCCCAGTTCTCTCAGCCTGTCATCATATGGTGAATGCTCCAGACTCTTTATAATCTTCGTGGCCCTTCACTGGACTCTCACCAGCATGTCCATACCTCTCTTGTAGTGGGAAGCTCAGAACCGGACACAGTACTGCATGTGTGGCCTCACCAGTGCTGCACAGAGGGGAAGGATCACCTCCTTCAACCTGCTGGCAACACTCTTGCTAACACAGCCCAGGAGACTGTTGTCTGCCTTTGCTGTGAGGGTGCATGGCTGGTTCATAACTAGTTTGTTGCTCAATAGGACACCCAGGTCCTTCACTACAAAGAAAGGAAAACAAAACTGCTTTTGCACTGGTCAGTCCTCAGCATGTACTGGTGCCTGGGCTTATTCGTCCCAGGTATAAGACTTTGCATTTCCCTTTGTTAAATGACATGAGATTCCTCTCTGCACAATTCTCCAGCCTGTCCAGCCTGTGAATGGCAGCACAACCCTCTGGTATATCAACCACTCTTCCCAGTTTTTGTCATCTATGAACTTGTTGAGCGTGCACATTGTCCCAACACCCAGGTCATTAATCACAGAATCACAGAATCACAGAAACACTAGGTTGGAAAGGACCTTCAAGATCATCAAGTCCAACCATTAATCCAGCGCCACCATGTCCCCTAAACCATGTCCTGAAGCGCCACATCCACACGTTTCTTGAACACTTCCAGAGATGGCGACTCCACCACCTCCCTGGGCAGCCTGTTCCAATGCCTGACCACCCTCTCAGTGAAGAAATTTTTCCTCATATCCAATCTAAACCTCCCCTGGCGCAACTTGAGGCCATTTCCTCTTGTCCTATCACTAGTTAGGACTAGTGATGACTAGGTTAGACAATGACTAGGTTAGACAATATTAGCACAGGTGTTGACCCCTGGGCTACACAACTAATGACTTGCCTGCAACTGGACTTTCTGCTTCCTATTACAACTCTCTGGGCCTAGCTGTTCAGCCAGTTTTCAATCCACCTTTCAGACCACTTGTCTAACCTTTACTTTGTCAGTTTATCTATGAGGGTGTTACAGGAGACAGTGTCAAAAGCCTTCCTGAAGTTGAGATAAGTGACATTGTTTTTACCCTCATCCAGCAAACTCTACACCTCATTGTAGCAGTCTGTAAATTTTGTTAAACATGATTACCCCCTTATAAATCCATGCTGACTACTCCAAATCACCTTCTTGTCATTCATATATTTGGAAAATGTTTCCAGGATTAGTTGCTCCATCACCTTTCTAGAGATTGATGTGAGGCTCATTTGCTGTTCCTCAGACCTTATTTCTTGCACTTAGTGAAGAGAGGAGTGGCATTTGCTCTCTTCCAGCATTCAGAAACCTCTTCCAATTGACATGACCTTACAAACATAATTGAGAGTGGTCTCACAGTGATGTCAGCCAGCTCCCTCAGCACTCGTGGATGCATCCCATCAGGTCCATGGACTTGTGTATGTTCTTTGTGTTTAGTGTTCTCTAACGTGGTCTGCCTCCACTGAGGGTAAGACTTCAGTCCTCCAGACCTTCCCTCTGGTCTCAGGGCCTATGGATACATGAATACTGATTTTACTGGTAAAGATTGAGGCAGAGAAGGCATTGAGAACCTTGTCTGTTTCTATGTCCTTTGTCACCAAGACCCTAGCACCATTCAGCAATGGGACCATGCATTCCATGGTCTTCCTTCCCGTTTATGTGTTTGTAGTATCCATTCTTGTTGCCTTTGACGTCCCTTGCCAGATTCAATTGCAGGTGGACTTTGGCTTTCCTAAACCCATTCCTGCATGGTTCAACAGAATCTCTATACTTCTGGGTCATCTGTCCCTCCTTCCACCTCTTGCATACTTTCTTTTTATATTTAAGTTCAATCAGGAACACTTTGCTCCTCTATGCTGGCCTCCTACCACAACTACTTGATTTCCTACTTGTTGGGATGGACCTCTTTTAAGCTTGGAGGACATTATCAAACAGCTTTCCTGGTCTCTTGTCTCTTAGGCCATGTCTCATGGCACTCTTCCAAGCAGATCTCTGATGAAGTTGAAGTCTACTTTCCTGAAACCCAAAATGTCATCCTGTTTTTTGCCCTTCTCCCTCCTGTCAAGGTCCTGAACTCCACCACCTCATGGTCACTACAGCCAAGACTGCTCACACCTTTCACACCCACAGCCATTTTTTCCTTATTTATAATTATGAGGTCCACTTTTCATTGTTGGGCCCATGATCACCTGTGCCAGGAAGTTGTTCTTAAAGCACTTCAGAAATGTCCTAGATTGATTGTGCACTTCTGTGTTGTCTTTCCAACAAATATCAGGGTGGTTAAAGTTCTGCATGTAAACCAGGGCCTGTGAATGTGCAGCTTCTTCCAGTTGTCTGAGGAAGCCCTCACTCTTTTCCTGATCAGGACCTTGGTAGCAGATACACACCACAAGAGCACCTGTGTTGAACTGTATGCTTTCAACTGGCTTCTAAACAGTCTGAAGGGTAGGATGCACTCCATGCACTTCCATACCTTCCACTGCTCTCTCACATGAATTTTAATACACCCTCTTTTTCTTTGCAGCTTGTGCTTTTTAAAGAGCCTGTAACCATCCATTACAGCCCTGCAGTCATGTGAACTGTCCCATCATATCTCTGTGACCCCAAGGAGGTGACAGCCCTGTAACTGCACACAGACTTCTAACTCCTGCTGTTTATTTCCCTTGTTACACGCATTAGTGTAGAGGCACTTCAGAGAGGCACCCAAGTGTGCTGATTCCCCAGAACAGGCTTGACAGCTTTCCCCATTACATTTGGATTAATTTCTTTCAGGAAGTGATACTTTCCTTTCTTTAAAGGAGCATAGGATTCTCAGCACAACTCTGTTTTTTGGACTCCAGCTTTAGGTAATAACTTATGTCTTCTTTTGTTGTACACCATATGAGTTGTACTAATGTAGATTTCTTTATTCAGACAAAAATATTTTTAGAACTGGGAAAGGTTTCAGAAGCAGGAGTTGAACAATGCTGTTGGACAGCATTGATCTCAAGTACGTTTTTGATTTTAACCCTTCATGTTAGTTGAGATGAGACATTTTACCACGGTTGTTCTAAACAATAGTACACTAAAATTTTCTGACTCTCACATCTAGTGCTTGTCTGCAGTTTACTGACTTTCAACATTATTAATTTTTGCACTAGTAGAAATTATTTGAAGTGTGAATAATTCTGATCTGCTTGAGGAGTAATGGAAGACTGTGTTTAAGATTACTTAGCAAGTTTTTCATTTAAATATGAAAGAAAAAATATAGATAACCTTTACAATCTTGCAAGCTTCTTTTTTTTTCCCCTTTCCCCTTTCTTTTCCCCTGATTTCAGCTGCCAGTCAAAGATTGAATGCAAGTTATTTAAATGAGTGGAAAATTTCACTTCTTTCCATGTCTGTCTAGAAACAAGAATTTATAGATATGAAAAATACAAAATTTGGAACTGGATTACATCTACTCTTTTTCTACTTGAAGCCTCTAGAGATTTCAGAGGCTAAACTGGTGAACAGCAACATTATTACCCAGATAATCAAAATGGTGATATCCTCTCTGTAGTCAGCACAGAATTTTTGAGAAAGGTTGTGTGATTTCAGAGTATGGCTATATACATGGTCCAATGAGTTTTGATGTAGTTTATTCTTTGTCTGCATTCATCTGTTTAAGAAAATGAAATGTCAGTATCCAATAGTGCTTCAGTAGTTATATATATAATTAAGAAAAAATACTTAGAATAGTTTTTATGTAGGTTATGACTACTAGCCCCTTAAAAAACAACATCAAGAAACAGACATTTAAACTGATGAGTTTGTTGTTGGATTTGCTTTTTTAGGAATGATAAATTGTTTTATATTTTGTATTCTGGAAAACATTCTGTACTGGGAGACTTGCAGAAGACATTGTACTTGAGGAGCTATATCTGCTCTATTTCAACTCATATTTAGGGCTTGAGAAGTCTGTGTGTTATTAATATACCCTGTAACTTACAAGACCTTTGGGAAAGGTAAACTGATCAAGGGGTGGAATGTAGTGATCCTAACCAGAAAACCAATTTATATTGGGGAGTCAGTGTTCCATGTCACAGTGAACCTCTCTCCATAGAGGGGATGTGCATAGCATGGCACAGGAAGATCCATCTGGCAGCTGTAGGAAAGTGGAGTTACCATTATCTGAAGGGGCAAAAGATTTACTCACTATCTATATTACTCTTTTTATTTTATCTTATTAAACAGCTATCTTATGAAATATTGTTATTGAGCCTTTCTTACTGAGAATCTGTTACTCTCCCTACCCTCTCCCTCCTCCCCTACCAGTGCAAAACCACCTTTTTGACTTTTTTCCTAAAGATGAAAAAATGTTTGTTAAATGCCAAAATGACACTTAAAATGATGTGATTAAAAATTAATTTTTATCTAATTAAATGTAAATGTTTAAATTATCCTATAAAATACTGATGCTGAACTTGAAAAAGAAACAAGGGAGTCAAGGGAGTTTATAGTGTGACATTTGATATACTGAAGAAAATTATTATATTTTGAGATAATTGACTGAACTTTTGAATAAGCTGGAGTTTGCTGGTGGGCTGAATGAACTAAACTCTGAACAGTGAAAATAATAGTAGTATTACCAATAGTGTTTCGTGTCTACTAGAGGCTGCCTGATCAAGTGGAACCTATTGACAAAGCCTTTTTACTTCAGTTACAGGCGGCATCATGCTCACAGGCTCTTGTCCTGCTAGGGGACTTTAACCACTCTGACATCTGCTGGAAAAGTAGCACTTTTCAGTGAGCTGTAGGCATCCAGGAGACTCATAGAGTACATGATGGACAACTTCCTATGCCAGGTAATAGACAGCCCTTCCAGAGAGGATGCCATAATGGACCTGTTTGGCACCAATTGGTGACAACCAATTGAGCTAATTGGTGATGTCAGGATTGGAGGCAGCCTGGGCTGCAGTGATCATGCATTGGTGGAGTTCACAGTCCTGATGAATATGAGTCAGGTAAAGAGTAAAGTCAGGACCCTGAATTTTAGGAAAACAAAATTCCAGATCTTCAAGGAGTTAATCAACAAGACCCCTGGGGAAACTGCCCTCAGGGACAAGGGAGCAGAACAGAGCTGGCAGATCTTTAAGGACACTTTCTAAGAGCTTTCAATCCCCAGGTGTAAGAAATCAGGAAAGGAAAGCAAGAGACCCACATGGCAGAGTGGAAATCTGCTGATCAAACTAAAGGGCAAGAAGGAAATGCACAGGCAGTGGAAGCAGGGACAAGTATCCTGGAAGGAGTACAGGGATGATGCCTGTTTATGTAGGGATGCAGTCAGGAAGACAAAGGTGCAGCTGCAGCTGAATTTGGCAAGGGATGGAAAGAATAATAAGAAGGGGTTCTACAGATATGTCAGCCAAAAAAGGAAGGTAAAATACAGTGTACCCCTCTTGATGAGCAAGACTTGCAAACTGGTAAAAATAGGTGAGGAGAAGGCTGAGGTAATGAGTCACTTCTTTGCCTCGTCACTGACAGTGTCTGTTCCCAGACCTCTCAAGGGGATGGACCTCAAGGCAGGGACTGGAAGAGCAAAATGCCTCCTGCTGTAAGAGAAGATCAAGTTTGAGACCACTTGAGGAATATGAACATGCACAAGTCTATGGTACTTGATGAGATGCATCCCAGAGTCCTGAAGGAATTGGCTGATGGAGGTGTCAAGCCACTCTCCATCATATTTGAAAAATCCTGGCAGTCAGGTGAAGTCCCTGGAGACTGGAAAAAGGGAAACATTACCCCCATTTTTAAAAAGGATAGCAAAGAGGACCCTGGGAACTACCAACCCGTCAGCCTCCTCTCTGTGCCTGGGAAGATCATGGAACAGATCCTGCTAGAAACCAAGCTATGGCATATGGAGGACAGGGAGCAGATTCACGACAGCCAGCATGGTTTCACCAAAGGCAAGTCCTGCCTGACCAACCCAGTGGCCTTATATGATGGAGTGACCACATCAGTGGACAAGGGAAGAGCTACTGATGTCACTTGCCTGGACTTCTGTAAGGCCTTTGACATGGTCCCCTACAACACCCTTCTTTCTCAATTGGAGAGCTATGAGTTTGATGGGTGGACTGTTGGGTGGATGAGGAATTAGTTGGATGGTTGCATGGAGAGGGTAGTGGTCAATAGCTCAATGTCCAGATGGAGATCCGTGATGAGTAGTATCCCTCAGGGGTCCATATTGGGACCAGTACTCTTTAATATCTTCATCAATAACATAGACAGTGGGATCGAGTGCACCCTTAGCACATTTGCAGATGACACCAAGCTGAGTGGTGTGACTGACATGCCTGAGGGACGGGGTGTCATCCAGGGGGACCCGGACAGGCTTGAGGCATGGTCCGGTGTGAACCTCATGAGGTTCAACAACGCCAAGTGCAGAGTCCTGCACCTGTAACCACTAGTATCAATATAGGCTAAGAGATGAAGTGTTGGAGGGCAGGCCTGCTGAGAAGAACTTGGGGATACTGGTGGATGAAAAGCTGCACAAGAGCAGACAATGTGTGCTCACAGCCCAGAAAGCTAGCTGTCTCCTGGGCTGCATCCAAAGTGTGGCCAGCAGGTGGCGGGAAGTGATTCTGCCTCTCTGCTTTGGTGAGATCCCACCTGGAGTCCTGCGTCCAGCTCTGGAGCCCTCAGCACAGGAAAGACATGGACCTGTTGGAGTGCATCAAAAGGAGGGCCACAAAAATGATCAGAGGGCTGGAACAGCTCTGCTGTGAGGACAGGCTGAGGGAGTTGGGGTTGTTCAGCCTGGAGAAGAGAAGGCTCTGGGGAGAATATTGCAGCCCTTCAGTACTTAAAGGGGCCTTAGAAGAAAGATGAGGACAGACTTTTTAGCAGGGCCTGTTGTGATAGAAGAAGGGGTAATGGTTTTAAATGAAAAGAGGGTAGATATAGACTAGTTATAAGGAAGAAATTTGTTGACAATGAAGGTGGTGAAACCCTGGCACAGGTTGCCCAGAGAGTTGGTAGATGCCCCATCCCTGGAAACATGCAAGGTCAGGTTCTGAGCAACCTGATCTATTTGAAGATGTCCCTGCTCATTGCTGGGGGCTTAGGGTATATGACCTTTAAAGGTCCCTTCCAACCCAAAGTATTCTATGATTCTATAGTGTATTCTGCAGTTTCTGAGCAACAGTTAGGTACTTTGAGTAATTAGAGCAAGACTTTAATTTCTTCATTAATAGTAGAGTTAATTATTCCCATTGTATTAATGGAGATACAGTGATTTATATAATCCTAAACAGAGTCCTAATACAAAGCCCATTCATCACTTATATATATGTTGACATGGAATAGCTTTTCTGTGCATCTTTTTGTGGACTATTTTAACTCCTTCCTCTTCCCCATCCTTATTTTTGATGTAAAGGGAACATTAAAAATACTTTGTTAAATCCCCAGCGTTGCCCTACCTTTAGTGTAATTAATGAGGCTGCAGGAGATCTGCGTTCAAAAGCTGGTAGTGAATGGATATTTTATGCACTTTAATTTTAATGATAGAAACCTGATTATATTTCCTGCAGGTGAGTTAGAAGGCTTCTTTGATTTCTATAGGTGATGTTGTTTTAGTGTTCCACTGTAAGGAAAGTGACCATCAAAGGTAGGCATTTTATTATTATTCATCTTTTACATATACTTTATTGTGCATTTTCTCCTTCTGTTTTCACATATTTCTGAAGAGAAAACAGCAAGGAAGTATATAGCCAGGAATATAAAAAAGTGTAACTAAAGCATATTCAATATCATTGTTTTAAAATGTATTTTCTTTTTTTTGGTCCTCCATAAAAATTAGTATCTGCAAATTCATGTCACACAGTATTGCATTTTTTTCTCTATTAATTTTAGTAGCATATAATAAAGAGCTTAAAAAGGGGCATTCACTTAACAATGTCATTCTTTACTAGATTGTTTGCATTTTCCACTTTGTATGTGATAGTACAGCTTATGAAACAGTTAACCTCTAGTCATAAATGATACACTTGTGAAGTTAATGTTGTTACAGCTATTAAGTACTGTTATCTGGACTAGAACATGGTAAGAGAATCATTAGACAGATTTGTTATGCATGAAGAACATAACATAAAAACTATTTGTATATGATTCCAAGAGGGCAAACATTAATTGGAAGCAAAATGTAGCCTTGGGCTATTGTAAGAAGGCTCTGATTTCAAGCAGATGATGTGCTTTCTTTCTTTTACTGTTGCTTTTACTTTAAAAAAGAATTGAAATATAAAGCTTTTAAAGACTAGCGACTCCTTTTCTTTTCATAATGCTGCATCTGGTGATTCAGCAGCAGGGTTGCTATGTTTTGGAAACACCATGTTAGTGTCTGGAGTGGACTAATAGTTTCCACGTATTGCGATTTTAGGTAAAAATGTACTCTGTTATTATGGTACTGTTTATCAAAGGTGGAAATTCACACTGTAAACATATATGTACATATATTTACAGCTGAACATTTATAGAAAGTGATTATGACCAAAGTTTTGTCTTCATGTAAAAGTGACATTTTTCTGAAGCATAAAAGGGATTGTTAATGATTCCTTTATGCAGATTTCAGTCTTCTATCTTTTTTTACAGTGTGTGTATACATACATCAACTGCATCACAGTAAGTAAATCTTCTGAAATTGAAAAACCTGTTCAGAACAGAGCTGACGTGAAAATAACACTGAACAGAATCATCCTTCTGCTTATTTTAAAGAAGAACTTTTCACAATATGAGACTGCTGTAACGAGTAATCTTTAAACATGACAGATCTGGAAGAAAAGTTCCTTAGTATTCTGGAGAGACAGTATTTACAGTTCAAAACTGATCTGACATATTTATACAGGCCAAAGGTGGATTGTCGATGAGATCAGAAAACAAGCATATGGATGAAGGAATCTGAATGTGAACAGGGAGGATTTTTTCACACCATGAGAACATTCTGGTGACTTTGTAAAACGTAAAACTTTCCCCTGATATAGCTGTAGT
This sequence comes from Phaethon lepturus, assembly GCF_000687285.1. NCBI lineage: Eukaryota > Metazoa > Chordata > Aves > Phaethontiformes > Phaethontidae > Phaethon > Phaethon lepturus. The sequence continues at coordinate 14,143 of NW_010513950.1, forward strand.
CTTTTATAGAGATTAAGACTTTGATCTGTTTGGATTTGATAACTAAGAACACCCTGTCGAGTGTTTTGTATTTTCATTTCAGGACCATTTTAGATATGCATAGAATGCAGATTCTGGATCTTTTCACCTCTGGGGAAGATGGCAGTGCAGGGAGAAATACTGCAGATTGTCTCTCTGTGTGGGAGCATCCCCTGCACGAGTTTGAGTTGGTGGTGCCCCAGCATCATCTGAGGTCTCTGGGACTTGCAGCAAATGCCACTGCAGTGCAATTAAAGGTGGCATTTTCACAAATGGCTCCACTAATCATAGGCATGTTGGTAAGCTATGTACCATCATCCAGCAACAGGTATTTCACAGAGAATGAACCTGGTTGAGTAGAGAAAGGACATTGCTGATATAAGAGCTGTTGGTTTTGACCCTTAAAGCAGAGGTCATTATGAATAAAAGCAGACTTAGTTATTACCTCGTCTGGTCCTAAGAGCTCTAATGCCCTAGGCAAACAAGAAAACAGCCTGGCATCCAGATAGGCATGCAAGGAGCCAGAAAACTATTTTGCAGCCTGCTGTATTGTTGCCCTAGGCAACCAGCTGTTCCTGGACAGTATCAGCAGTCCTGCCCACCACACAGCTAAATAACCTGCAAGATAGCATAGTCTCTCACTTTACCTTTATGCTTATATTATTTGGAATAGGGTTAAATAGTACACATCTTCACAAATAATTATTAAGTTTATTAATTGTTGGTTTCTGCTAATTTGGGATAAATATTTCATATAATAGGATGAGGATTATTCTTGTGGTATCAGTCTAATTTAGCTGAGATAAAAATGTCTTGTTGCATACAAGATAGTAAAAGTTTCATTTTGAAATGAAAATTCAGTCACCCTATGCTTTGACATCCTTGTTCCCCCTTTGAATCATGTCTGAATGCTGAATACTGAGTTAGTACAATGGGGGTGTGTTAGAATTAATATAGAAAAAATAATGGCAAGTATTGTCAGCTGCTTTTGTCACCTTAGCATGGGTCTGCAGAATACGCAGGAAGTAACACTACTGACAAATGGCTGATGGTGGAATGATTTAAATTCATGACTTCTGATTTTAGCATGTTCCAAATATGATTAACCAGTAGGGTACTGGTTCAAGTGTGTTCATTTTCTCTGAGTGATCAAATGATGGCTGTCCCCAGACAGACTATGATCAGAGGGGATTGTGATCAAGAGCCTGACTTATGCAGAGATTTTGTTGTGAAGAAGGGACAATTCAAAGTTGAATGATTTTAATTTGAAAACTTTATCTTGGAATTGTGCAAAAGAAATAACTTTCAGTTTGAAAAAGTAACTTTGGGCCTTTTGGTCATCCAGTGCAATTTCTGGAGCAGTAATAGACGCTTTTCAAGAAAACATTTTGTTTTGTTAAAAATCTTACTTTCTATCTGAAAGAAAGACACATAAATACTTGTAATATACTCGCGTAAAGAAAGGGAGATGATGAGGAAGAAAATATCAGCATAATGATTTTGTTCTAATGAAAAGAAAGAACTTTTAAAGTTTTTATTATTATTATTCTCTGTCTACTGTTTGCTGCTCTCATTCACAGTGCAAGGTCTAAGATTCGATTGTAAGTCCTGTGGGTCATCCCCTGAGTCGTTATTCATATGTAAAGTGTCTAGCCTTATTCATGTCCTATATGTACAGTAATTGCAGCAAAATTCAACCTTGACTTGTTGGAATATAATTTTCTTTGATTATAATAAGACCTGTGGCTATATCTGCAGTTCTGAGTTCAGTCTGATGTCCATAGAAAGAGCTTATAATCACCTTCCCTGTGTCTACAGAACAATCAATCTTTAAACATAATTTTATTTCAGCATCTGACAAGGGCATACAGCAGAGCATTGTAAGTAGCTGCATTCTATTTTCCAGAAAGAGATTTTGGTATCTTACGATACTCAGCGTCTTGGTTGCAGCTGGGATAGAGTTAATTTTCTTCACAGTATGTCATATGGTGCTATCACAACAGTGCTGGTAACATGAGGATGTTGCAGTTATTGCTGAACAATAATTGCACAACGTCAAGACCTTTTTTATTTCTCACACTGCCCTATCAGCAAACAGGCTGAGGGTGGGCAAAAGGTTGAGAGGGGACACAATCAGGACAGCAGCCTCCAACTTAACGAAGTTGGTAAATTGCTAAATTGGTATGGATATCCCATGCCATGTAATGTCATATTCAGCAATAAAAGCTGGAGGGGAAGAAGGAGGAAGGGGGTGCATTTGGAGTTACAGCATTTGTCTTCCCAAGTAATAATTTTGCATGATGGAGCCCTGTTTTCCTTAAAATGGCTAACCATCTGCTGGCTGATGGGATGTAGTGAGTGAATTCCTTATTTGCTTTGTTTGTGTGTGCAGCTTTTGCTTTATCTATTAAACTGTCTTTATCTCAACCCACAAGTTTTCTCACTTTTACTATTCTGATTCTCTCCCCGATCCTAACAGGGCGGGAGTGAGCAACCAGCTGTGTGGGCCTCAGTTGCCACCTGCGATTAAACCATGACACAGAAAACTGAATATAGTATACAATGTTCTTGACTTGCTTGTTCCATGTTTAGTCATTGTATTCCAATTTTATGGAACTTGATTTTTTAATATGTCAGGGAAACCAGCTATGATAGAATCCATAAACACATTCACGTGTTTTCTCACAGGAGGCACCCATATATTTGATAGAAGAACTTGCAGTCCCATCAGCAAGAAAAAGTGGTGTCAGTCCTATAACATCAGTAATAATAAAAACCCCTATTTAAGAAGTTTGAAAGCTATGTCCAGAAATGGTTCTATATTTTGACAAAAGGCAGAAAATATACTGTCTGTTGAAGGAAAATAATAATATTTGGCTTTTGTGTTGTTTTTCAAGTGTATTCCCTATTTTTCAACATTCCACATCCCTGCTCACAACTCCCTGAAACATCACAGTTTCAGGGTATATTTTGCTGCTGTTTTGTTTATTGTGAAAGCTAACTATGTGCATCAAAGCAATGTGCATCAGTTAGTTCAGCAGAGGAAGAATTTAACCAAGGTACAAGGTCAGTACAGGCCCTAGGACAAAATAGTAATGCTGATATTAATGCCATCTATAAATGGCTTGCTTAATCATTCAGTGATATATAGCTTCTGTTAATGGAAAACACAGAAGTTGCTTAATAGTGCATTGCATCAAAACATAATGGTTCAGAGCACAGAGTTGGACTAATGTCGAAATATAAATGTAACAGATGTGTTTTATTGAAGTCTACCCTGGAAGGATTATTGCTGTACAAAGATAAAGGCAGAAATCTGGCCAGAGAATAAAGAATTTTAAACCTTTTGGGGTATTGTAAGTATGCAGTAGAAGAGCTGGTGTTAACCGGGATAAGAACAAAGAATACCATATTATTTCCTTTCAAAGCTCAATTTATGTGGAGACATAATAAGACATCTCATATCTGACAGAATCAATTATTTTGAAAAATGCTTCCCACATATAAATGGTGCTGGTTAGAGCATAGCATATAAAAGTGCATGGGGTAACCATGACAATTAGAAACATGAAACTAATTAGATGTGCAGAATGTTTTGCTTCAAAACTAGAATGAAATAGACCTCAGGTAATCAAGATACCAAAGGCTTTCTATAGTAACTGTTTAATCTGATGTCTAAGTATCAAAATGCATACATTTGAACAGACAGCAAAAATATAAAAAGAGGTGGTGAACCAGCCGGTTGCAATTGCAGAAGCAGTGGCAGTAGCACTGTGTTTTTTAAAACTAGAAAAAGAATCTAAATTGAGTTATGTGCTTATATTATGTTTCCCTTTTGATTTTTCCTTCCTCATGATGAGAATTACTACAGAAAGTGGTAGCCTATGGTTATGGGTAAGAGAGATGAGACTGTCAAGTATGGAAAACTTCAGATGAAAATACGAAGTTTGTATTGGGAAACTTCTGTGATAGCCAGTTTGTGTTCAGATACAGCACTTGAAGGCATTAAGAAGAGAACCAAAAAGGAACTCCTAACAAGTTCTATATTCAGTGTTTAAGGAACACTCTGCACCCATAATTATCACTTCAGAAATTTAATGAAATTTTAGTAATACATTGATTACATTTGATACTGACGGTCAAGAATTTGGCCAATACTGTGTATCTTAGCTGAGACAACACCTAAGGGGGTTGACTGTAATTATACCTATAAACTCACTAAGAACGGAAGGATTAATGTTTTCATATATTTAAGTAATGTAATTTAAATAAGAGAGTATGAACCTATGGAGAAGAGATGAATGAAACGTAATGAGGGAAAAGTAAGACCTCTTATTGTGCCTTATTATTGCAAAAATAAAGACCCATTCAAGGATTTTTGAAGGGAATTACACTTACAACTGATAAAAGGATTTTTAAAAAAGCTATACAGTTTGGTTGAAAACTTACTGCTTCTAAATATTTTTAAGGTCAAGACCCTGGCATAGTTTAAAAGGGTTGTAAGTGAAATAAGGGCATAAGGTGTTGTATTAAAAAAGTTAAACACAGAAAATGAAAAGAAAGATGCTTGATTTCATTATAGAAACAAGTAATTTTATTTCTGTATTTTAGGAAGAAATTTATCAATCGGGCTTGTTGGATTTTGGTATCTTTCCATGACAAAAACATTCTCTGGACATACTGAATTGAAAAAGATTTTGCTGACATGATATTTACTTTTTCTCCCTTATGTTCTTACTCCTTAAAAGTAACTTGGGTAAAATATTTTGCTCTCGTTATTTAAATTCTTAAATCAGCTCTCCAAGCTCGACATATAAAGTGTTTCAGATATGGAAGACAAAGCACTTTTTTTGGTTATGGATTTCATGTTTGTATTAGCAGTGAGTGTAATCAATTCAGTTTGTATCCAAAAAGTGCACTGAACATGAGCTTTGTTTCAAAATCTGAATTTATCAAATGTGAACTTCATGGATCACAAATGAGATCATTACATCTGTACTCTGAAAAGTAAACTATGAGAAATAAGTCAAGGAAAGGACTTTAAAATCTACCACAAACTTGTGATGTAAATCAGGGCATTGAGAAACCCTGACACACACTTTAGGAACCCTGATTAGACACTTCAGAAGGCAGCTTACTGCAGTGTATCTCTTGAATAGTTATTCCAAAACACATTATTATCGCTGACATAGAATCATAGGATCATAGAATAATTTGGGTTGGAAGGGACCTCTAAAGGTCATCTAGTCCAACCCCCCTGCAATGAGCAGGGACATCTTCAAATAGATCAGGTTGCTCAGAGCCCTGTCCAACCTGACGTGGAATGTTTCCAGGGATGGGGCACCTACCACCTCTCTGGGTAACCTGTGCCAGGGTTTCGCCACCTTCATTGTCAACAAATTTCTTCCTTATAACTAGTCTAAATCTACCCTCTTTTACTTTTAAACCATTTCCTCTTCTTCTATCACAACAGGCCCTGCTAAAAAGTCTGTCCCCATCTTTCTTCTAAGGCCCCTTTAAGTACTGAAGGGCTGCAATAAGGTCTCCCCAGAGCCTTCTCTTCTCCAAGATGAACAACCCTAACTCCCTCAGCCTGTCCTCACAGCAGAGCTGTTCCAGCCCTCTGATCATTTTTGTGGCCCTCCTTTTGATGCACTCCAACAGGTCCATGTCTTTTCTGTGCTGAGGGCTCCAGAGCTGGATGCAGGACTCCAGGTGGGATCTCACCAGAGCGGAGTAGAGGAGCAGAATCCCCTCCCTCGACCTGCTGGCCACACTTCTTTGGATGCAGCCCAGAATGCAGTTGGCCGCCTGGGTTGTGAGCACACATTGCCTGCTCATGTGCAGCTTTTCATACAACAGTACTCTCAAGTCCTTCTCAGCAGGGCTGCTGCTCCCAATCCCTTCATCCCCCAGCCTGTATTGATACCAGTGATTACCCCAACCCACATGCAGGACCCTGCACTTGGCCTTGTTGAACCTCATGAGGTTCACACAGGTCCATTCCTCAAGCTTGTCCAGGTCCTGCTGGATGGCATCCTGTCTCTCAGGCATGTCAGCTGCATCACTCAGTTTCGTGTCATCTGCAAATGCGCTAAGGGTGCACTCGATCCCACTGTCTATGTCATTGATGAAGATATTAAAGAGTACTGGTCCCAATATGGACCCCTGAGGGATACCACTCGTCATGGATCTCCATCTGGACATTGAGCCATTAACCACTACCCTCTCCATGCGACCATCCAAGCGATTCCTCATCCACCCAACAGTCCACCCATCAAACCCATAGCTCTCCAATTGAGAGAGAAGGGTGTTGTAAGGGACCTTGTCAAAGGCCTTACAGAAGTCCAGACTGGTGACATCAGTAGCTCTTCCCTTGTCCACTGATGTGGTCACTCCATCATAGGCCAGTGGGTTGGTCAGGCAGGACTTGCCCTTGGTGAAGCCATGCTGGCTGTCTCGAATCCGCTCCCTGTTCCCTATGTGCCTTAGCATAACTTCTAGCAGGATCTGTTCCATGATCTTCCCAGGCACAGAGAGGAGGCTGACAGGGCGGTAATTCCTGGGGTCCTCCTTTCTACCCATTTAAAAAATAAATATATATACATTAATCTTATTTTAAACATGAAAGTAGCATGGTTATAAGGTGAGTCAAAGATGAGCGCTGATGTAATCAAATTTGGCCTGTTTCTTTCAAAAATTTTTTTATACATGCAGCTTGGATATGCAAGGTTAAACTTTGCCAGTATCAATCATATTTAAATGCACATAGGATTACTTTTGTGCTTTCTGTGTAAAATGCCTTAAGAAGTTATTTCTTTCTGTTCTGCATTTACAAATACAAATTAAACTAAGACGCTGTTATAAAAAAAAATTTAAATTACATATTTCCAAACTGAAACCTTTTATTCCGTTTCATTCCAATGTGATTTTTACGGCAGACTTATAAAGTATTGAAAATAGGATTTTTAATGTAAAGGCTCCCAGTCCCTTCACTGCAGTAATGTGAGCAGCAAAGCCACAACCTAATACTTATATGACTTTCATACATTTGCAGTGGTTTGTTTAGTATTCTAATATATTTAAAACATTTCTTCTCAAACTGGTTTTAAACATTGTAATATCATATTTTTACCAAGTGAATGCAAAAAAACCTACTTATTGCATATATTTCTTTTGCTGATATCCATAAATCAGATATGCTCCAAGCAAGAGCAGTATTGGATTGAATTTGTATTCAACCTTTGAAGACCTTATTCACTCTAGTCTAATATCAAATCACAACTGCAGAAACTAGGCATGAAGAAAATAGAGAAAAAGGAAAGGAAAAGTCAACCTGCAAAAGATCATCTCAGCTAGAGAGCCTAAGTGGAACATTATTGTACAGTGCAATTCACTAAGATCATATATGAGATGGATGGTGCATTCTTAATGTAAAGTTTAAGCAGTGTTTAGAAATTAAACTATTTTATGTTTTGTGGTCTTGTAAGAAAAACCTTTCTTAGATCTGAAAGAATTTTAGAAATGGAAATATAGCAATTGTGTACTATAGTGACCAGGTTCACAAGATCATTTATTCCTCCTGGGAGCATGGTCTGATAAATGCAGTGTGAGGCCTCCTACCCATATTTTGCGGCCCTCTATTGTGTGTTGTATTTATCACAAGGAATTACCTCTGAAATTGCAGTAACCAAATTTATAAAAAATTTATAACAAATGTTAATCTAGATATAAATTTTCTTCATGTCATTACATTTGAATAGATGCACAAGATAGATGATTATTATCATACCTTAAAATGGGAAAAAAAAATCTTAAATCAATGTGGTCATTTCTGCAATCAGGTCTGGTTTTGTATGAAAATTTGTCCTGAAGCTTTCTATAGTTCATGGGTTCTGTCCACCTGAACATCCTTGTAAGTCTGACATTCATCATGGAAATCATCTAGCTCCAAATGAGGTCTCTGAAGTCACTTTTCTCATATAATCACCCTTCTTTCTCTGCCCTTTCCTGTCATAGTTTTTTACTGTTAGAGTTTTCATTCAGTCTTAAATTATTGTGTAAAATCTGGGGTAGGACTCTGTTTTTCTGAAATGGACACAAAAAAATGTAGAAGAATCTTGCCACAGATGGGACTTCAGTCTGATAAAAGCTTACAAAGCTCTTGTCAGTCACATGAGGTTCTTATTTTGTTATACAGGATACTTCTACATCCTTCATAGTTCCTGTAATTCTTTACAGCACATAAAAAAAAACAGTGACATAAAAAACTCTGTGACATTTTGATGCTTGTGGTTGTTTCTAAGTGATGGAGTGTGCAAGTTCCATGGTTGTGGTCAGAAGTCATGGTTCTCATCACCTCCCCTTGTTTTGGGGACTGATTTAAATGTAATCTGGACCTCTTTTTTATTCCTTCACTCCAGGGAGAAGAATATGCCTTGTTCATACCCCATTTCTTATTCTTACATGTAGTCAAGGTCAAAGAAGAGCTCTCCCAACAGGGAGAAGAAGTAGAAGAGAATGCCGTGTCCCTTAGTTTAGGTGATCCAAGGTTTCTGTTTTAGTAAAGCACTTCAGCACATGCTGAAATCATAACTCTTCAAGGAAGCAAGAATTAAACACTGATCTCTTCCTGAAAATAAATATTTTCTTCACCTTGAGTTAATTATAATATTTCAATAATTATCCTGTCTCAGTAGCTTGGCTTACATGGTATGTAACAATGTCATTAACCTTTGCTAAACTGTTTTTTAAAAAGGCCTGAAAATTTTTTTGGTGTTTTATGAAAAGAAAAATTTTAAACAACAAAAGTTTCTTTAGATGCTAAAGAAAAATCTGACATAGACTGACATAGATAAAGAAAGGAGAAAAAGAACAAATATACAAAACTAATGTTGTAAATACATATTTTGCAATACTGCAACCCTAAAACTGATTTGTATTATAGTAGTAAAGTTTCAGAGAGACACCATTTATCTTTTAATAGGTAGAAAAAATGAGTAGAGAGGCTGGTGATCTCCCTGTTAAAAAAGAATATCTGTTTTTTAAATGATGGATGAATAAGCTGACTGATGACAATTAATTATTTAGAAAGTGGCAGAAGGACTAGTCGTGATACAACATAGTATTATTACTTAAAACATACTCCCAAAGTAAGGGTCCTCTTTTGATAGACATGCAAACAAATCTGCAATTTTAATGAAATTATATAAAGGGTGGAAAAAGAGAAGGAAAAATAAAGGCACAGTATAAAACTTACTGGTTACCTACCACATGCCAAAGACGCGCATCCCTGTTAGCTGTGCATTTTTGATGTCACCTGGCTCCCCTACTGTTGCTTTCTATTCAGCCTGAAAGGGTGTTGTGAACCCCATTCAGAGTGGAGAGTATTAGCATCCCACAAGTGGAAGGTGTCATGTTGACAGTGGTGTTCCTCATTCTTTTGCAAAACAGTATGAAGTCCACTGATACTTTAAGATTATATGACTCAAAGGGAAGTAAGTGTGGGCTTATGGAAAATCACCCCATTGTTGTGTAATCAATTTTATTCCCATGAAGACAACTCCCAAACTGAACAAATTACATAGATTTGCTTACTGTGCTCTGGAGATTTCAAATACTAAGGTGGGTAAAATAGTCAATGCGGACAAAGAGTGGAAATAGCACTCTTTCTGTGCCAGGACATACAGAGCTAGAGAGCAGGTGCCCACATGGAGACAACTATTTAGAGGACTAGGAGATCAGGGTGCTGCTAATGACCAGACAGCCAGTTGAACCTATTGTGCCAGATGTTTGCTGTCAGGGCTCTGTTCATCCTCACTGAGTTAAGCTACCTTGTGCCAGATGAAAGCTAAGACCAGTGCAAAGATGTCTGGTAATTCAGGACAAGTGAGATGATAGCAGAAACAGTGGCTGCATTTTCTGTTTTTCAGTTATTTGGTAAGTAGGATCTACAACATAATTTCTCACGTGACCAACTTTCTGTCAAGCAACTGTGCTGCCCATTGAACTACCAAGAACTTTTACTCTGCATGGGGCATCTGATTGTACTTGATGATAAGTAACAAAATATATCCATCAGATATCCACTTTACATTATTAAAGATAAAGAATGTTATTAGATTTAGAGATCTGTAAGTTCTTTAATTAAGAAAGATCTAAGTAACAATGAAGGCAATACAATTGTGTCATATTGTTCGATCTTCTACTCTTACTCATTATCATCAGGGTATTATCTCAGTGACCTTTGGAGTTTTGCAAAGTTCAGAAGTAATTATTTTAACACAAAAATTTTAAGAAGGATCTGTCTTTCACCTTAGCAGCATACAGCTGTAAACGCATTCTCCTTTTTTTGACTAAATCAAATTTTAATACTTACCATTTGATTGGGGAAACAGGAGCACTGATAACACAAGTCATACAGAAATGAATATATGTGATCTTAAGTTAAAATATACTCAGATCTCTTCAAGAACTTCTCAAGAATTTTACAAAGTATGAAGAGATCTTCAAAAGAAATCAAGGCTTTTTACAGTCACATCCTGTGATGATTTATTAAACACAGATTAGGAGTCCATTCACCTGCTCTTTTTAAGTTTATTGTATTTTCACTCATTGAGAGATTAAAAGGAAGGATAGGGTCCTTATTCACTGAAGAATTTCCTGATGGACTATTTTCAAAGAAATTTGGAATTGACAGTGTACTGATATTGATGACAAATATTTATTTTACAGTTAATTTATAGGAAGTTTATCTCTGGAAGGCTTCAACTGAGGATGCAGTAGAATTAGAGAGACATGAAATGGAATAGGAAAAATCTCCCAGGTGCCTGAATGACCTACCTGTTTTTTTGAAGTGACAAAGAAAAGACATTTAAAAGGATGAAAAAAGCTGTGTCTGATATATTATTCTCTTATCTCCCAGAAGAGGTCCTCATTACCCAAACCAAAACCAGGACAGGCCCCTGCAAATGGGACTTCTAACATCAGCACTAGAGAGAATATGCTAACAGTTGTAAAACAAGCTTCTTTAAAAGAAGAAGGGTAATTTCTGCCTGAAGTAGTGTCATAGTCATTGTCTGCCCTTATCCATTAATTCCATTGGCATACGAATTTCATTATGTAACTGATGTTCAAACAGCTATATCTTGTCCTGCAAAACAGAGCTTTCATTTACTAGTGCTAACAAAACCTGACATACGTGTCTCCTCAAAGGTGTGTGTATACTCGTATTATGTAGTTCATTGAGTAATATTGCATTAATAAATATTTTTAAGAGCCAGGCTGATGGTTTTTTTATATTCTGAAGTGCTATGTCTTTTAATACAAACAATTCAATCCCATTTCCTTATTTATACAGTGGCAAGTATGTGTTTATGAACAGTAGGCACTTCTTATTTCTCCTACTTAGGGTAAGTGCAGAGGTCATTCTTCCTTTTTAATATTTCCAAAAGTCTAATTAACTACCTAAACAAATATCCTGTTGCAAAGAGAATTATTCCACTTACTAATACTATTTTACATATCAAAACAGCTGATGTCATTAATTTTGAAAGTGTTTGTTTTAATATATTCAGATATTCTCTTGGTCTTGCAATTAAATATTAAAAAGCTGGAATTAAGAAGCTACAGTGTTAAAACCCGTAGGTTTTGTTCTTGACTGCGTGGTTTTCTGCTCTTTCCATTCCTGTCTTTCACTGAGAAACTAATTTCTTGAAGACTTCACAGCATCTGGCAGAGGGCCCTTAATCCAGCCTTGCTTTGTCCATGCTCCGGCACATGTCAGCAGACCAGGGCTCAGCTGTAGCTTCAGTGGGGCAGTTGCTTCCTGCTCTTGGCCTATTCTCACCGTAGGTAAGCATAAACACTAAGCCCTCTCTGGATTCAATTTTGCCTCCTCCAGTGTTACTAGTTAATAGTTTTGTGTGAAAGTCATGCTTATTTTCCTTCTCATTGGGATGGAGCCAGCTATGTGTGGGGAAGGCACCAGGCTGCTTAGGGGGCATCTCTGCTCAGACAGGTTCTCCTTGTCTGCTGCAGAGCAGAGATGGTGAGCTGGATATAATGTTTGGGCCCAACACACATGTGCAGCACAAAGTGTAAAAATTGCTCGCAAGGTCTTTTAAAAAGGATTTTTGGAAGTGTTTTTATTGTTGTTTTTAATTGATCCGTTTTCATGCCTGACTAGTTTTACTGACGGAAAAAAAGAGCTTTTGGAAAATAAAGCCTTTTTCTCCAGAGGCTTCAAAAAGGATCTAAAAGTGGAACTGTGTGAGCATTGAATTATTTTTTGGTTCAGGTAACAAAAACAATAATCAACTACAATACAAATGGAGGGACTGAACCAAATTTAGAATTTTATCATCTCCAAAATGAAAAGAATTAAATATACTTGAAGTGTATGTTTAATTTATATGCATTTGAATTAAATTGATAAAATACTTAGTGATAAATGCTGTTGGAGTACTCGGGCAAGAAATGTTCAATTAATTCCTCTGAGAGAGGAGATCTGGACCTTCTTTTCCACCTTGAGCATCAGATGGTTGGGTATTCTGTTATTGTACTGTTAATCTCTTGTACTGAACTTCTATTCAAATACATAATTTAAACATTCTGAAATAGGAATTTGAACTTGAAAGACTGTTCTTCCTTCTCCTTTTCTGGGTGGGTAGTCCACTAGGTAATTTTTTTGAGTTCTCTTTCAGTATATTCTTGGGTGCTATGGTAGTAAAATATTTCAAAGGGGAAGGAGTGAAGAAGTAATAGATGAATATTTAAATAACTTGATCAGGTATTTGAAAAAAAGTCTTTTCTCTCCAAAAGAAGCCTCATAATCATTACCTTACTCTGAGTTAATTCTGAGACTTTAGCTATCCTGATAGTTGTCATGAGCCAGAATCTTGGTGACAGAAATTCTTACAAAGATAATCAGAGTGCCTTTGTGGACTGGAGAATGAAATGTCATGGTGACTTACCTTGTCAGTATTTATCTGGAAAGCCAGCACCTCCCTTTACCCTGTGGGGTAAGGTTAAGTTGTGATAGAATAGAGCACTTTTACCCCACAAATTTATATAAACATAAATTTAAACCTGATTAAGGTGCACAAAATCTCCACCAGACTGAAATATTTTTTTTTTTATTCTCCAGAGCATATGACCATGTGAGCATTCAGTTATTAACTAACATGCAAACTTTTGTAAAATAAATGCTTTCAGAATCCTGCAGTAAGAAACTCAATCAAAGCAGGCTATCAATTTCATATTCACTCCTCATTTATAGTTCTAATATTCTGCTTGTCGTCTTGATTGGGGAAAAGTGATTTTTATAGAATAATTATCCTAAACACACACGTCATTTATCATCAAATAAATTAAGTTAGGATATGATAAGTAAAGAGAATGACTTTTAAGATTTCATTAAGCTATGTCAATGTACAGAACTGTAATTGTAGGTAAAAAGCTCTTCTGTACAGCCAGCTGGGATCAAAGTCCCCTCTGGTACTTCTGATGGCTGCCTAGCCATGGGATAGACTAGAGCCCTAAAATAACAGAGGAAGATTATTAATTATTTGGGGGTGTATTTTCTGAATTTTTCTTTTCTGAAGAAATATTGGCTTCAGAAGGCTCTCATTCACATAAAAAGTATTGGGACCTACATTTAAAAAGCTAGAAATTATAGGAGAGAAAATCTAAGTAAAATGATCTTTGAATATCTGCATATTCCACTGTATGTGACAGTTAAGAGAAGTCTCTGTCTCCCTTTGAAGGACCTGAAAAAAAAATTAAATATGGGAAGGGGAATTGAGCCAATAAGCCAATTTCTTTAGCCTAAGCATTAAAAAGATCCATAGAGCTAGAGTCAGAACACAGTACTGATATTTCATTTATAAATTCTTTAACATTTGCCAATTCTGTACATTGGCTTTGTTGAAAAAAGTACTATGGTATTTTTTCATAAAGCTTCACTTCTGTTTCTTCCAAGGAATTTGAATTTTGATGGGCTTGCTCACTAGTGGGAAGAGCAACTGGGTTCACATTTTTCGTTTGTCAGGTGTGGTGAAGATGGAGACTAATGGTGATGGATTGAGGAGATCATTAACATTTTCTTGTTCAGTTTGTAATTTCCTGTTTTTTTGGGAGGTGGGGGTGAGTGAAAGCTGTGCAGGATAGACGTTAATTTTCCATTAAGAACAGGGAGATCTCTTCATGGAGGCTGGTGATTGTCTGAAGTATGAATTATAGACCTGCTTGATTAGCCACTTATCTCTGCAGGATAATTCTGTTGTCTGCAAATGCATGTGGCAGTAGAAGAATAAAAGATTCTCACTGCTTCTTTTAGGGATCTTCAGGCAGGATTGTTCTGTAATGACATTAAAGGCATTTGAAATAGGTTTTACACATTCAGTAGCCCTGTAATATTCTGAATTTTTAAAATCATTTGATCATATTTTCACATCTAAGAGATGGAGAAACAATGGGATGCAGATCTTTCTAGAGAAGGTGATCAGTGAAAAGCTTTAACTATACTGAAAGCTCTGATGACTCTGCATTCATCTTGGTTTAAAAGTCTGAAGACCATGTGAGCAGGTTTTTGTTTTTATGGGACAGTATTTGAAAGAGAGAGAATTACTGCTAACATTGTATTGGTCTTGTCTAAATGAAAAAGTATGGCAATAGAATATGCTGAGTCCATGAGTAGTCTCCCCCCAGGAAACTGGATGATGTTCTAGTGAAAGCATTTAAGTCATGAAAAGTTGGTCCTTTTTTTTCCCTTGTCTTACAGAGGGATTTGTAAGACGCTGTAGATGTATCAGGTTTTTTTCTGGGTGGAACACCTGAACGGAATAGCAGTCTTTCCTTATGTTATCCTCCCACCTTCCCTTTCTATTTTTCTAATCACATTTTTTTGTCAAAACCCCTTTTGTATTGTATGTATGTGGGGAGTAGCTGGAGACTGTGTTCAGTTTGTTCAGTTAAATGTTAGTGATCCAGACAAGAAAGTGCCTCTAGTCAGAAGTCAGAGGCAAGAAGTGTTCTATCATGCTGTAAAAGACCATGCTCTTGTTGTAAAATTACTGAGCTCTTACTACAATAAGGATCAACATTGCTTAGTTGTTATAGAAAAGATTTCCAATTTTTACAGTTTTCATTGCTGAGTTAAATTAGAAAGGTCTTACAGTGTTTTTATAAAGTGAAATGTATGGCAATGTAATGCATTAAAATGCCTACAAGGCAATAAAAAAGTTACCCAATGATGTTAATTAACAACTTCTCTAGAAAGTAATGAGTATGACTCATTATTCTCCTTCTTTCAGCTCAGTAAAGCAGAGGGGAACCAGTTTTGCTACACACAGACCATATTCATACACTGGACTGGCTGCACCCGTCTATGTAGACCAGTCTATTTAGCCATAGACTACTTCATTACCAGGTGCGTAACTACCCTTAACATGTATCAGCTCATTATAGTCTACCAGTGGTTACACTGTAAACTGAAGGATTACACAATGCAGGTTAGTTCCATTGCAAGTGCTTCAGTATTTATTATGAAAGACTTCAGTAGTCCTATTGGCTGATGTAATGGATGACATTTAAAATTGCTTCACATTTGAGAAATCTTACAGGACTACGAAAAAAGAAATGTGTTTCTTTAGCCATCCTCTGCCTAAAATTTCTCTTCCAGTTTAAGAAATATTTTGATTGCAGGACAAAGCTTTAGTGATCTCAATAGGTTTTCCTGGACTGACTGGACATGATTTATTCTCCTCAAACAAGTTGTCAAATCCATGACATCTATTAACAGCTGTCAATATGAGGCATGAGTAAGCAGTAAGCATACACTGAAGTAAATCTGAAAGGCTGGTGAGGAAAGAAATCACATTTGTAGTATACGGGTAGATACTTAAAATTAGTAAATAAAGAATTTTTCCTAATATTAGTGTTTTTACTACTTTTGTGATAAGGATCCTCAGACAGTAATATACTTGTTAAGGGAAGAGCTGCACGTAATCAATAAGGGAAGAGCTGCATGTAATTGATTTTGTATTTGGTTCTGAAAATATAAACTAACTGGTTTGACAGACTGCATTCTGGCAAAGACTACTGGTGACATAAAGGGGCCTTGGGAGTCCCTAGGATGAATTGAGAGATTTCCAAAACCTACAAAAGACATCTTAAGGCACTTAGAAACATTCAAGGTTACTTATAGAAGCATTCAAGGTTACTTATATATTTTAATACAATTCCCATAAAAAAGAAGACTTAATTATAAGATTCCTCTTGTAACACCAAAACCTAAACTTGCTTACATTTTTGGAGACTTAAACAAGCCAGCAGACAGTTAGATAGAAATTTCTTATGATTTTTACCATACAATAAAACCTAGATATGGCAGAAATACCATATATTGACCATTTTTCCAGAAAGAAACCACTCTGCTGTTTAAAATGCAGCTGTAGAAGTAGTTAGTTGAATGTGTCCCTTGAAAATTGTATACTTATTTATTATAGCTAAAACAGAGAAATGGAGATATGTTTTATTAAAGATTTTGAAACAAATTGCTCTCATTCTTGAAAATAACTATCCAGTTAAGTAAGAAAACTAGACATAGCTTTCAAGCCTATTCCTGTATCTTTTTGAAACCCAGAATTTCAATAGTAGGCAGAAAGTCTGATATATGTTCATAAGCTATGACCGTTTCACATCCTCGACTTGATAAAGACTTGGTAGGACCATCTGGATTTGACTTTGTCAGTCACAGGAAAACCAAGAGGACAGAGGGAACCAAAGTGTAACTAGAGTAGAATTTAGGTACCTGAGTTGAAATCAGTGTTCTTAAACCTTGATGTATCAAAATTCTGAAGTTCCTCAGGCTTATATATAGCTGGGTTTTTTTATGTGCACAGAAGGTTCATTGGGCTTGATAGGGCTAAATCACTCCTTGTCCAACTGCTCTGGATTCAGCACTGCAGAAATGCCTGGAAAAGGGACTGCAATCTAGTATCACCACTGTGAGAATGAAGAGGCCTAAGCACTTGACCACAGTACCACATATACGCTTGCTTTCTTTTTCTGGCAAAGGAATGAGGACTGCTTTCTGCAGTGTGGGACAACCGCAGAAATTGTTGAACTCGGAAGCCTTGTTACTAAAATTGCTAGATCAGTCCTGGGTTTGGTATTACCCAGGTTAATGCTATGATTAGTTGTCTTATTAATTTCTGTTGGTGCTGCAGATTCTGTTTTTCTGTATTATTGATCAGTGCCTTAATTTATTTACCATATTACTTTCATTCTAAGTGCACCATAATGTGCTATATAGGAAGGAAAATATTGATAGGACTTCCTTGAAAGGAGCATTGAGGTTACAATGAAAGGTTCACTGAAGTCAGTGGAATGATTTCCTTTGGGCATTGTGTCAGGCTCCAGAAGATACATAATCACTCTCTCAAGGTGATTAGGTAGCAAAATACAGAGACAGAGTCCACAATGGCAGTGAGTTAAAATTTTTCTTGCTTTGTGTATTTTCAACTGCTCAATCTACAGAAGATAGTATTGGTAACACCAGCAGATGTTGGTTGGTTGATTCTCAGTATCACGCGTTCCATATATGGTCATATATGAAGTCAGATTCAAGAAGATATTTTGCAATATCTTACTTCCTAAACAGTGTCAGGATTAGGTTTTGACCTAGATTTCTGTCACTTCTATTTCATCATTTGGATATTTTACTGTTCACTATTTTGATTTAAAAAATCCACCCAAACACCCTCTGGTGCTTTACTTTCTCTTGGTTTCTTCTATGCTTTTCCTATGAGAGGAGAAGAAAAGCCTTTAAGAAGTTCCTTATTTGTCTCCCTATCTAGATCTATGTGCTCTATGGTGAGCACATAGATGATATTGTCTATCCCAAATCATGATCATGACTTACCTGATTTCTCATCTTAGTCTCTCCACTTCCTTTGGCTCTTTACAATATAAGAATACATTTACAAACAATAATTAAATAAAAAAATTCCATCCCCCATCCAGATCAAAAGAGTAACCTTTATGAAGAATGCACTTATAGTATAAGTAAGATGAAAAGGTTATTCTTTTGATGATAGTTCTTCACAGCCATTCCTCCTTCAAAGGAGAAATGGCTTGCTTTGTTTGTTTTGTTTCTAAGTTCAGACAGCTAGTTCAATGAAATTATCATCTAAACTGTGGTTTCTTTCTTCAAATAGAAATTTCCTTCTTAGTCCTAAGAAGTCTTTTGAGGTGGTTGTCACTAGTAGGAAAATAATGTGTCACATAGCTCCCTGCACAACATAGTTCTGTCCAGAATGACTCATGCAGAAAACATTCTAGTTTCTTGCATAAGTAGAAACAATGATTAACAATATCAGACTGGAAGCAGCATTGGGAAAGAAAGGCAAACAGGTGGAAAATTATTTTTTGGCAAGAATTTTTGAGAAATTTCTAAGAAATAGATGCATGGTAGAACTTTAAGAAAAAAACAACATACATATATATTGAAAACAGCTTAAATTTTACTTGAAGTATTACCATGCATTGAGTTACGGATACAGAGGAGATCCTAATACAGTACAGTTTTTAGAAGTTTTGTCAGTGTATATTAGAAAAAAAGGGTTTTTTTTGATTAAGCTAATATATCCTATCTTTCTCCTGCCAATATCTTCAGCATGTGAAAGAGAACTACTGCATCAAGTACTAGCACTGGTAAAACTTCATCTGTGGTAATAAATACATCTTTAGATTATTTTTTATGTTTTTAACTCTTTGGATGCAACTGGTCTGTTGTCCTCTGTCTTTCCCAATCCCCAAGTTACAATTTTGAAGGAGGCCTACTGTTCTAGTTAAAAGGAAAGGCATTGTTTGCTTTATAAACAATCCCCAAATATTGACAGCATCAACTGTTTCCTTGGCCTTCTTTATTTGCATAGTGGCTACCTCTTTAGGTAAAGCACATACCAGTTTGAGGGCTCTAACACAGAGGACTTCAGTGCTCTGCATTTCTGGATAAACAGAAAAAAAAAAAAAGATTAGAAGAAATAACTGTGTTAGTATTACAAGCTGTAGTTTCTCTTAGCAATCAAGCACAGAAATACCTTGAGAAATAGACTTTAACAAATTCTAGGTTGCCGTGGCAGGACTATAGCCAGTGGTCAGGAGTAGAGGAAACTTCCCTCTGTTCAACACTCATGAGCCCACATCTGGAGTATCAGGTCCAGTCTTCGGCTCAGCATGTTCAGTGGAAGGCCAGTGAAAGATGGTCAGGGACTTGTGCACCTGACATGCAAGAAGAGGCTGAGGAAGTTGTGTTTGTTTAGCCTGAAGAACAGAGTTTTAAGAGGGGATCTGTGGGATGCTATCTGCTCTTTTTGTAATGTCAATTGTGGAGAGATAGAGTATTTTTGGAGATGCACAGTGAATGAGGAAGACACAACTGTCACAAGCTGCTAGCTGAAATAGGAGAAAAACAGAGTATTTGCAATGTATGGTTAATCACTAAAAAGTGTTGCACAAAGAGTCTGTGGAATGTCCTTCCTATGAGATTTTCAGAACCTGCCCAGTGAAAGTCCTAATAAACCTGATCTGGCCTGCTGATTTTGAACAGTGAATTGGACTAGATGACCTCCAGATTTTATTGCTTTCTTTAGCACAAGGACTGGCCTAAAGTTTATGGTCTCTCACATATTTTGCATAAAGGTTTTTTTGAAGTGGAAAGTTTTGGAAATGGTTGTCATATGCCGGTGTAGAATATGAAGAATGGAAGCATTTATGTTACAATAATTTAATCCATTTGTTAGAAATGGTGTTAAACTGTTGAATAGTCAGCTAAAAATCCATTGATAAGAGTGAAAATGAAACTTAGAGAGTTTTGTTCTGAAGCAGCTTGATTAGGACAGAAAGTTATGAAAACAAAGTCAGGAGGCTTCCTAGATTATAGGCTATGGTTAGTTTACCAAAGGAGTTGCCCATAAACCTATGGATTATTTCTGTTGAAGAGCATTTACGGCAGGCTTTGTAGCCTAACAAAAAACCTAATAAATTAGGATTTTTTACATCTCTTATTCATAAAGGTTGTATTTTCTTTTGTTTATGCCTGAGCGCACGAAGAATCCCAGCAACTTCTTCTACCCACCTATCAGGGTTTGTGCTCAAGCTCTATGGTGCAAGTGTGAAAGGTGAGGTCAGACTGCTTGAAAAAGCACAAATGTGAGAAAAAACCTGTGTGATAAAGAGCTTAGGGAAACCACACAATGTACACTCCATATAGTTTGGGAGCTGCATTTACATCAGGATAGTTGCTCTTGCTCCTTGCTTGAGTATTAAAGTACGTTGTAGTTATGTTGGGACCCTCAATTTTAGGAAAACAAACTTCCATCTCTTCAAGGAGTTAGTCAATAGGGCCCCCTGGGAAAGTACCCTCAGGGACAAGGGAGCAGAACAGAGTTGGCAGATCTTTAAGGACACTTTCCAGAGAGCGTAAGAGCTCTTGATCCCCAGGTGTAAGAAATCAGGAAAGGAAGGCAAGAGGCCAGCATGGCTGAGTTGAGACCAGCTGGTTTTCCATAGGCAGTGGAAGCAGGGACAGGTGTCCTGGGAGGAGTATAGGGACACTGCCCAGTTATGTAGGGAT
>NW_010513950.1:34939-37010 GCF_000687285.1 Phaethon lepturus
CCACAGTGCAGCTGGAGCTGAATTTGGCAAGGGATGGAAAGAATAATAAGAAAGGGTTCTACAGGTATGTCAGCAGAAAAGAAGGGTCAGAGAAAGCATACTCCTGTTTGTGAGCAAGACTGGTAACAATGTATGAGGAGAAGGCTGAGGTACACAATGATTTCTTTGCCTCAGTCTTCACTGACAGTCTTCATTTTTTTTCCCACACCTCTCAAGGGGATGGACCTCCAGGCAGGGACTGGAGAAGCAGAGTCCTTCCCACTATAACGGAAGATCAGCTTTGAGACCACCTGAGGAACCTGGAGTTGCCAAGTCACTCGCCATCATATCTGAAAAGTCCTGGCAGTCAGGTGAAGTCCCTGGAGACTGGAAAAAGGGAAACATTACACTCATCTTTAAAAAGGGTAGCAAGGAGGACCCTGGGAACTATCAACCTGTCAGCCTCCCCTCTGTGCCTGAGAAGATCGCGGAACAGATCCTGCTAGAACTTATACTAATGCACATGGAGGACAGGGAGGTGACTGGAGACAGCCAGCATGGCTTCACCAAGGGCAAGTCCTGCCTGACCAACCCAATGGCCTTCTATGACGGAGTGACTGTGTCAGTGGACAAGGGAAGAGCTACCAATGTCATCTGTCTGACGTTGGTAAAGCCTTTGACACAGTCCCCTATGACACTCTTCTCTCTCAGTTGGAGAGCTATGGGTTTGATGGGTGGACTGCTGAATGGATGAGGAATCAGTTGGCTGGTCACATGGAGAGGATAGTGGTCAATGGCTCAATGTCCAGATGGAGATCCGTGATGAGTGATGTCCTGCAGGGGAACTTGTATTAAGACCAATACTCTTTAATATCTTCATCAGTGACATAGACAGTGGGGTCAAATGCACCCTCAGCAAGTTTGCAGATGACACCAAGCTGAGTGGTGCAGCTGACACCCCTGAGGGATGGGATGCCATCCAGAGGGACCTGGACAAGCTCGAGGAATGGGCCCATGTGAACCTCATGAGGTTCAACAAGGCCAAGTGCAGGGTCCTGCATGTGGGTTGGGGTAACCACTGGTATCAATATATGCTGGGGGATAAAGGGATTGAGAACAGCAGCCCTGTCGAGAAGGACTTGGGGGCACTGGTGGATGAAAATCTGGACATGAGCAGGCAATGTGTGCTCACAACCCAGAAGGCCAACTGCATCCTGGGCTGCATCCAAAGAAATATGGCCAGCAAGTCGAGGGATCGGATTCTACTCCTCTAGTCCGCTCTGATGAGACCCCACCTGGAGTCCTGCATCCAGCTCTGGAGCCCTCAGCACAGGAAAGACATGAACCTGTTGGAGTGCATCAAGAGGAGGGCCAGAAAAATGATCAGAGGGCTGGAACACCTCTTCTGTTAGGACAGGCTGATAGAGTTGGGGTTGTTCAGCCTGGAGAAGAGAAGGCTCTGGGGAGACCTTATTGCAGCCCTTCAGTACTTAAAGGGGCCTTAGAAGAAAGATGGGGACAGACTTTTTAGCAGGGCCTGTAGCAATGGGATAAGGGGTATTGGTTTAAAAGTAAAAGAGGGTAGATTTCAACTTGATATAAGGAAAAAATTTCTGACTGAGGGTAGTGAAACACTAACACAGGTTGCCCAGAGTGGTGGCAGATGGAAACATTCCAGGTCAGGATGGCTGGGGCTCTGAGCAACCTGATCTGGTTGAAGATGTCTCTACTGCTTGCAAGGGGCTTGATCTAGATGTCCTTTAAAGGTCCCTTCCAACAGAAACTATTCTGTGATCATATGATTCTATGCTTCTAGCTGATCCTGACCTTTCTGGCTTGTTCTTGGACCTGTATTGTCACTATGGACTTGTCTTGCAGTTATGGGACTCATGGGTTACTCTGGTCAAAGTCTCCAGACCTGCTCTGCTCTTCTTAGCTGGCTACTGTCAGACTGCACCACTATTCAGCAAGGGCAAAACCTCTGTTTTCTGTCTCCCTGGACTCCCTTACAGTTTACTTCTATAGGTGAATATTTATAAGCTGTCTCTGTCTTTCTTGGATATTATGGCTATTGTCCTGGTTTCAGCCAGGG
>NW_010513951.1:0-15566 GCF_000687285.1 Phaethon lepturus
GCCCGCTCAGCGCCGGAGGGCACGGTTTTTTCCCATTTTCCTTTATGATTTCTTTTGAAAGCATCATATAAATATGAGTCTATGTGAAGCCTTTTCCGTAACAATACTGCTTGCCGACACCCGCTTCGAACGAACTGTTTCCTATTATTCCGTTGCTGCCAGTCGCCAAACCATGAGCACCCTCAAATAATGAAGATTGCCCAGGTCCTGCAGCAGCTGCTGGTGGGACATCGGGATATCACCCAAAAATTAGTGTGTGAGAGAGGGAAAGGACAGAGAAATAAGAGCTACAGGAACTTCTGGTCACCCTCTCATCCATCTGCTCCCCAGGGAAGCTGTTAAGGTCCTGCCCCATAGCAGAGAGCTGAATTAAAATAGTAAAACTAGAAAAGTTTTCATTTTTACATCAGGCTTGTTCTGTTGCAGGGAGGCCTACACTCTTCTATTATATTTTTTTCAGACTTCAGGATCTGATCACATCACTTTAGAAGTTTCCCTTTTTCCCAGAAAGATAAAATCCTGTCACTTTATTTCAAATGCTTGCACTTTAATATAAGCCACAGGCTACTTCAGGAATTTTATATATATATAAAAATTACACATCCAAAAAGATGAGGAAGTCAAATTATTTTCCCTGCTTTGATGTTTATTTGTGCTTTGTACTGCGGGGCACTTGTGCAATATGCACAGAAATGCCAGAAGAATGAGTGAATCCTGTTCAAGTAATTTAGAGGATGAAATGGTAAAAGGAACTGCTTTGAACTCAGCCCAATGGCACATTGTGAAATGCACTTTCTGATCTGCACATTGTCGCTTTTCCCTAGCTTGGGTTTGCTACCACCAGGGCAAGCCTGGCCATAATCACACAAGGCAGCATGAAATCCTGGTCCCCATACTATTCCTTTCTGTCAGGGTTTGAAAAAGGCAATAGAGGAAGATTTGGTACCAGGGAAATATGTGCCTCATTTTTCTACAGAGCTCCCTGGATTTAACACCCCCCCCCCAAAAAAAAAAAAAAAAACCACACACAAAAACCACCAACCAAACAAAAAAACCCCACAAAACCAAAATTAAAAATTCTCATTTTCGTACATAATTTACAAAGTTGGTCCAAAGTTACAAGGGGAACGTGGAAGAAAGCTATGCAACTGCAGGCTGATTTTATGAACGCCACACCAATGCCAATGGTTTAGCTAAAGAAATTTAAGTATTGCAACTATTAATTGAAATCCAACCCTTGGCTAATGTGAATTAGCGCTGGATTATAATGCTACATCACGATAAGCAGCTTGGAAATATTTCAAACAGATTTGGAAAGTTGTTCTCCATTAGATTACAAATACTATTAACAGATAAAAAGCCATAAAAGAGCCCATCACTTCAAAGGGGATCTTCTGGCCATTTCCTAGCAGAGGAGCTGAAGGTACACAGTTTGCTAAGCCAAATTTGAAAACAGAAAGCAACTCACGGCACCTAGAATTATTATCGATTCCTTAAATTATTAACTTGAAGGATTACCTTGTTCACTTCATTTTTGTTAAGGATAAAACGTTAGCTGGATATAATAAGGGATAAGACAGGCCAAGATTTTAGCTCTAAACATTAGAGGCCTTTGAAGACACACGTGAAATCCGCACCGTGACATCGTTTTTTCTCCCCAAAACGATGCTGGGGACAGCCAGGAAAGAGCAGGGCTCTCACCTGGGCTGAGGGAAGGGGCAGGAGCTTTGGCAGGGAACAGCATCAGCTCCCAGGCACCCAAACACTTTCCCGTGCCTGCACAGGACGCGTCTTCGTTAGCAGTTTATGAGATAGCCATTATTGACAGATCCGCTTGAGGTTATGCCAGGAGCTATGCAAACACGTAGTTAAAAAAGCAACGACAAAAAAGTCCTTCCCAAACGAACAAATCGCAAAGAGAAAATGAAATGGGGCAGACAAGGCCTCCCGAGGGAAAACGAGATTAAATTAAACTTGCCATCAGCTGATCAGCATGAAGTGTTCTTTTCAGCAAAACCCATCAAAAGAGATTTCATTGCAAAACACTGCTTGGACAACTAGTTTTTATTAAAGGCTGCTACATTTTTTTTTCTGCCTACTCAAGCAAATGAGTCAAACTTCTGCTCAGTCTCAGTATCAGTGTTCGCACCGATCCAGAGAGCGAAGAGTTTTCCCGACTCCCTCTCTGTGATCACAGCTGAACTGTCCTGCTGAGACCTATTTTGATCCTGGAAATAGAGATAACCCCATAGATCAGATGGGTCTGTATTTAGGTTGAACTGTCTCGCCACTGATAACAGAGATTTCAAAAAAGCCCTTCATGGGAAGGATTACACCAGGATCTGTATGTCCGATCCTCTTGAAAGTGCAAGCCTCTTTCCCAAATTCCCAATGTACTCCCGATGGGCAGTTTGTCTCGATGGCTACAACTCTCTCATATAAAGCACATAACAGGTAGTGACACATTTACAGCACTTTTCGTCTTTACAACACTGTGTGATGGTCAGTTTTTATTAAACTTACCAGACAAAGTGCTTTCCTTAGTGTCCACTAGGAAAGAGATTTTTTTCCCAGACAAGCTTTTAGCCTGGCCAGCTGTAACTACACAATAAAGATATATACACATTTTTCCTGTATTACGGTAATTGATAGAAAAAGTTAGGTCTAAGCCCAGTACGTTTCTGCTTCTGTTCCCAGCTAGCCCCGCACATCATCCTGAAAATGTTCTTTTTTATGGTACCTTAGTACTTGGTACCATCTAGCCCTGAAGTGCTCCCTCAAGAGCTCATATTAGGCTCAGAAAGGATGAAAGAAGGAGCTAACAAGATCAGAGCTGTTGCAGGTTCAGCTTTAGGGGCCACAGAAAGTAAATTTCTAGTTTGTAGCACTTGCTTATTCCTAAAGTTATTAACCGCTCCAATACAGTATTTATAGCTGCCTGCCTCCCTTTCCCCCAAGCAAAACCGTCACTATTTTAATACTATAATAAGATGCTGATTTACTAGTGTATAACTTCAAAGGGAAACTTTCTCCTTCTGCTTGATAAAATATTAATGGGGAATGACGAAGCGTGGTGACGTTGCGCGGAACCCGGGGAACGAGCTCTTTCGGGGCTCCGAAGCAGCACACTCCCTGCCTGGTAGCTTCTGATCTTGCCAAGTTATCTAATAAAGTCACCTGCAGGAAGCTCTCAGTCTTATTTCTCAAATTGCATCCAGGGACCAGAACTGCTTTCCCGGCGCAATCTGTTCCCCTTACAGCCCCAAAGCTCCCAAGCGAGGTCGTGCCACGATAACCAGCTGCAGAGCGGTTTCCTTACACTGTGTCACACCTGGGAGGGTTTAGCAACGATGCAACACATTGGGAGGGAGCAAGAAAGAGGTAGGTAGAGCAAGGTGGGGTTCAAAGCCTCCTCAGAAGGGTACACGAAGGACGCATCCGCCACCCCGGGGCGCATCTGCCAGCCAGACGCCTTTGCAGACGATGCCCCAAGGTCACACAACAGCTACAGCCAAAGACGCTTCTCCCTCTCAGCCAGAGAGGATCCGGCGGGCTTCCCTCAGCCCATATTTGATGCACAAATGTGTCAGTTTAGTATGTCAAACACAGAACATGCCTCCATCCTGTATTTTCAAGATTGGTCCCTATAGCGCGCTCTTTTCCCCCTCTATAGGTGCCGGCAGACCAGCAGCACAGTAAGGCGTTACTGGGAACGGTCGCTCCCCGCCTGCGCCGGCGTGGTTCGGAGCCGGACCGGCAGCATATTTTATGCTCTTGCTGCACTTCGTGCGGGTGCGGAGCCTGCGCCTGCCAGCCCGGAGCAGACAGGGAAGGAGTGCAGAGGCGCTCCTGCATTTAGATGAATTTGCAGGAACTGAGCACAAAACTACGTGGGGAATTTAAACACGTAGGGTGGCTGGAAGGGGAGTTGTCAGGGTAAAGAAAGCCGCAGCAGAGCTCCACCAGCCGTTCTTGCCCGAGGGCTGGAAGCCCTCGGGTGCCAATCCTGCGCAGGCGTTTGCATCGCACAGCGACAACAGGAGGTGCTGAGCTGAGGCGGACGTCGCGTCAGATGAGACCTTCGTGCCTCATCGTGGCTACCCGGCTCTGACGCAGGTAGAAGAATGCAGCTGTGCTCTATGATGTTTTATTCAAATTCCCATTCAGCTCTCTGGATATTCTGTAATTTCTTTTTCCTGCATTGACAAGACTTTTGCATAAAATGAAGATGCTGTAAAGCTTGGCACGACCAGCTCTGCAGGCATGATCTAGCTCAGTTAACAGTGGCATTACACAAAGCTGCGGCAAGTCATGCCCAGCTCATCCCTACTGAAATAAAAATCCCCCAAAAGCTGGCAATTCTGGCTGCCCTTCTCAGGAAAGATTACAGAATCACAGAATCATTAAGGTTGGAAAAGACCTTTAAGATCATCAAGTCCAACCATCAACACAACACCACCATGCCCACTAAACCATGTCCTGAAGTGCCACATCTACATGTTTTTTGAACACTTCCAGTGACAATGACTCCACCACGTCCCTGGGCAGCCTGTTCCAGAAGATGTATCATAAAGACCATAAGGACAAACAGTGGGTTCTTGCACCAACAAATATAACCCCTCCAGGCAGGAATCAGATCCAAAGAGGTAACACTTCTACTTGCTCTTCCAACACACTGAAAAGCACCTGCAGGAGAAGCCTGTTGCCTGAATATATACCATGATGTGTTTTCATTGCCTGTTATATTGTGGTTAATTACTGCGTATCATTGAGCAGTTGTATTGATTTTTTGAACAAGTTTTTGTGTAGGTTTTTTGAGAGTCTTTCATAGGTGGGTCATCCTGAGCATGCCAAAGAACAAGAGCCTCAGGAACACGTATGGAGTGAGATGTACCTAGAGAGGAATTGCAAGAAGAATTGGAGAGAAAACTTTTCAAATCTCTGAAGGAGGTGGTTCCTGGTCTCTTCACTCCTCCCACGTGTTTCCTTTGGGTAAGGTAGAGGGCAGTTACTCCCAGCCTGCAGCCTCTGCACATGCGGGACATCCTACGGAAACACATCCTAGCACATCAAGTTCTAGATACACTGCAGCCACTAGCAGGGGAAAAGCAAGCACATAAAAGGCAAAGCAGGTAAGTTACAATAAAAGCAGCAAATAGTTAAAAACAATAATACCGTGATCCTGACTTGGATCTTGCAATTCGTATTTCAATTCCTTACTGTGCCAAAGAGGTTACACACACTCTTGGGCAGGTGCTTCAAGGTCCTCAGAGGTGAGGAACCACCGGCAGGATCTTTGTGCCTGCACAGTGAGTTCTTTGCCTCAGCTGGCCCTTTGGGCACTGAGGACCATGACCATCCGCTGCATACAGGCAAACGCAGCAAGGGCTGGGCTGAGGGAGAGCGGCTGGGTTATGACTTGGCGGTGGTGCTATGTTATAATCTTCTGCCGGGTTTCTTTCAGACCTTTCACTGCTTTCCATCTCATTTCACAATGTCGGCATAATTGCTGTCGTACGTCCCCAAACACTCGGGATTTCAATTATTTGTCAAGAACTCAGAAATATCTTAAATCTGAAGTGTTCTACATGGAAAAATTGATTCTGTACTATCAGTGTCATCCCACAGGTTTAATGTCACCCCTGGCTAATCTCAAGAAGCATTTCAGTACTCTGAGTCATTAGTCACTATGGAAACATTGGTTTCTGACCTCTGTAACGGGTACAGTACGTGGGGACCTGTGACAGAGCCAAAATTACCTCGTGCCACCGCTGCAGCACCCAGCTTTCTCGTGTGGGACCAATGCAACAGCCGAGCCGCTTATTCAGCTTCACGCAGAGGAATATTCATTAATGTTTACTGATGCAGAGTGCACACACTACATTAGTCACAATCCTATAAACAAACATGTTTTTCATCCACACTACATTAATCTTGATCCTATAAATAAACAGATAGAGCACAGTCACAGCTTTCTAAGATACCCCCTGCAGAAAGAGAGTTACCGTACCGGAATACATCGCCGAGCAGGACTGCGGCATCAGCTGCTGATAAAGAGACCATGGCTTGGATCATTGCTTTAAAATGGGAGGGTTATTTAAAGGAAAAAAGGGGTTGTTTGGGGAGGGTGGGGAAGTTTATGTACTGTAGAACTGACTTTTCATACTGTCTGGTTTTAAGATGCGTGCTGCTGCCTGCAGCCTTGGGTAAGAACTTTATAATAAATCCAGCTAAATAAAACTCAGCATGTTCCATGAGGAGCACCTAGATGACCGGATTGTGCACAGAGACTTTTCCTTACAAAACGAGGAATATACGGTATCGTCTTGCATTCACACAGTATCCCCTCTCCTTGTGTGTCATACTGAAGGAAAACCACTATTCTTTTCAAATTAAATACCTATAGGAATCACTTTACCAGCCACAGAAAGGTGGCAGCGGCTTAGCTGCAAACCAGCTTGGGATGGAGAGGACACTTTTCCCGAATAAGGTGACAAGGAAGCACAGGGAGGCAGAAAACGCTCACCTAAAGTGGGATTTGAAGCCAGTGTGAGCACATATTAGTGCCTACATATAAGCGGTAAAATTTGTTCTTAACAATCCACTTTAGCCACCAACCAGCTAAGGAAATGCCAGAAGAGGAAAGAAGAAAAAAAACATAAACCATTAAGATGAGAGAAAGGTACAGAAAGGAAGAATGAAACTGAGTCCCCTTAACCTCAAGCAAGTGGGTCTGGAAACCCGAAAATAATTAGATACAGGGAAACAGAAAGAAAAAAAGGAAAAGAGAAGGGATTAGTTTTTAATTTAAGGCACAGTTTCGTTAGCTGTGTCTTATTCTTTGGCATGGTATTGGACTAGACCCTAGACATTTTTGTCTTTACAACAAATAATATTTGTATTTTAACACAAGGAACCTACAACTAAGAGCATTTTCCAAGTCTCGCTGTCTGTACGTGCCCACATCCATACAACCTGAATTATGTTCAGGAGGCCGTAGACCAGAGATCAGAGAGCACTGAGCACTACTCCGATGACTGGTAATATGATGTATTGGCCATTTTAATTAACATTCCCACTGGGGGCTGACTGTTTATACACAGCGCAATAAAACGCGTTCTTAATTTTTAAGACCTTAAAGACAATGAGACAAAATTAAAGAAAGCTATTGAGGCTGTCCCTAGAGATCAGGGGCGTTGTGCTCCTCTTTCTCCTGTGAGGAGAGGACCAACCCAACCATGTTGCAGAGGGAGTGCAGATGATTGCTACGGCATGAGATTTATTTTATATACAGAATGTCTGAGACCTAAGCAAATTTCTGTCTAACATTTCCATTCAAATGTTTTGACTGACTTTTTTTATTGAATCTTATCTTAGTAAAGGCACTTAAGCAATCAGAAATAAAACTGACTATTAATAAGACCGCTTCCTTTCCTATTTTTCCTTCTCAAGAGAGTGCAATCAAGGGAAATTTAATTGTTCATGAAAGACAACATCTGCATCACGTATCCATCACATTTCCGCTTGGAAAGTTTCCCAGTGTGGCTGTTCTGTTTGGTGTGCATTACCTTTATACTCATCATTAATGAAGTTGATTTTGTTATTAGAGGCCTGGAAGCTGTATCAGGGGGTGATATTTACATCCAGAGCATCTGTGTTCATTTTATAGGCGATGCAGTTCATCAAAAGCAGATACAGATGACTAAACCAGTGGGCAAGGTATGTTGACTCTTTATTTTATTTAACGGTAATGAAATGAAACAAGTGCACCAGAGGGATACATTTTCATAAGCAGACAAGCAGATGGGTGAAGAAATTTGACTTGCTATAAAAAGCTCGTAACTGCCTAGCAGTCTGAAAGGCTCCGTGGAAAGAGTCGCCTATACCGCAAAGCGTATTCCCCCTTCAAAGATTTCACGTTATGTGTGGCAGTCTCTCTCTTTGGCGTTTTACATCCTACAGGCGACGAGCCCTAAAGCACGGCTGCTGGCAGCTAGCCAGAAGCCAAACACTTCCAGACCACATTTGTGCTTGAATTCCTCCAAATTTCCCTCGTACGTAGAGGTGGGTGGAGTAGGGATTGGGAGCACACAGGTTTAAACCCCAATCATTCATTCAATTGATTTCACTGCCTCGTGGAAATAATGTTCGTTCAATAAATTTTATTGGAGCGTCATTCTCTCTCTACTTCAAATGCTCCAAAATCATACACATGCCAGGAGAGGTTATTATCAACTATGACCCAAACATTAGGCATGTAGACTAACCAAGCCCCAGCCAACCAACCCAAGTTCTTCCCCATTTGCACTACACCAGTAAGAAAGGCAGATGTATCCTTCCTGTATCTTAAACTGGAGAAATTTGTAGTTTTATGGAACACAGTGGGACTTAGCTGTAAATCTGTTCTGGGCTATGTCTATGTCATATGTCTATGCCTGGACTATATCTTGGACCAGCATTGAGATCTCCAAAATCTACTGTGACTGTACTGTAGTTTCGCTGCTAGATTTTAATGGCAAAAAAGCTTCAGACCCCAACGTGATCATTGAATTAATCCAAAATACCTACAACAAGGCACCAAAGCAATAAAAATGTCAGCAACCGAGTAAGAGGGAGCAGTAAGTAGAGCACTCCTCTTTTCTCATACTGAGTGAGTAGCAACGTGCTACCACTGACTGCAGCCTTTAATGGCAAACCATTCTCCTTATGTTTACAGCACACAAAACACAAATTTAACTTGCCAAAATCACAATCAATAAAGGCATTTCTTAAATTAGCTAGATTCAGGGGAAAGGAAGAAAATTAATTAGCATTGCTTATCCCTCAGTGAAGGCTTACACTGAAGGCCCAGATCGATACTTTTGAACACAGAAGCCAAAAATCAGGCACATCACCCTGACAAGTCTAGTGGATGCCTGGCACCCCTAAAAAACAGATAGCTCGCTCTCAATTTCCCATAAACTCTCTGTTGTACCAGAATGCTTGACTCGGAGCAGCAATCATGGTTAGCCTGCTTGGATGTTTTCAACATGCCAACCTGTTGCTTTGTTCTGCTTGAGTCTTCTGCCTTTGGGTTTTCACATGCAAACTGATTTTGTTGCTTATTTGTGTTCATTTGCAAGAGGCATAATTCATCAAAAGCAGATACAGATGAATACTCCACTGCACATTGTGGGTTTTCTTTTTAATACCAACAAAACATAACGAGCCAACATGAGATGCATGTTTATAACAAGCCAACCAGACGGGTGCAAAAATCTGATTTGCTATAAAAGGCTTATAGCTGCTGAAAACCATACGGATTTGCTGGAAGGACTCAGCTGTAACAAATCATGCCAGGGTACTAAAAGACTGATCCTGCTTTGTCCAACTGTTGTCTCAGCATTACCTTTCCTTCAACTGTGCCAAGGCTATACCTAACGCGGTGCTCTTCGATGGGATGTGCAGCACGGCACAGCTGGTGCTGGGGGCCAATGGCCAAACTACAGATGTTACAGGGGTTTGCTTAAGACCAGCTCCTGTCTGAATGCACATTAGCGTTGGAGCACGTTCCAGCTACATGCACCAGTTGGGTTCATTTGAAGGGAATTTGCTGTGTGCAGCACTCGGAGATGTCTCTGCAATGCAAACCAAGGCACAAGAAGTGGAGACGATCAGGGGATTTGCTTCAAAAGCACACTCTCATCCAAACGACAGTACTACTGTAGACATAGCCACATGCACACAGCTTTCCCGGGCAAACAAGTGCCTAACGAGCAGATTCACAATCAGCATGGCGTGTCTATTAACTCCAGCCAGAGCTCACCCCCCTAAAAACTGCCGTTACCCTCTGAAATCCAAGTCCCTGCCTCAGTTACATCTTCTAGTGAGACTTCATTTCTCAGGGGCCAGAACACCTCCAAAGGAAGAGATGCTTCTGCCAAAAGACCTCATGTCAAAAGCTGTTGTCGGGCCTCCAGGGCCACCCTGTGCTGGAAGAGTTGCCCACGCCATCCTGGTGGCTTGCAGACCTCCCTAGCACACAGGGACACCTCCCAGCTATCCTAGGGAGCCCTGTTTCCACACTCCTTTACCTCATCTCCACCCAGAAGGGACTATTTTGCTTTCTACTTACTGCTAACATGTTTTGTGAGTACAATTCAAATTAACTTTTCTATAGGCTGTTAACATCTCTCCATCATCCACTAGCAGAGCACACAGAATATAAATCTTTTAGCCTCCATGTGCAAAACAAAATCTATTAGTAGTCTTTTGCATCTAAAATGAGATTTGCAGGGACACAAAAGATGTCCAAAGGCTGCCATGGGCTGTTAGTCCAGTTGAAATGGAAGCTCATCGGAGCCAGCGAACCCTGTCAAGGCCCTGGGAAATGCTTTGCCTCTCTATGTAGTTTTTCTCCTGCTTCGGGCATACACAAATTGTATCCTGATGGGGAAGAATTGTTATTCACTTTGTAATTTATGTTTTTGTGAAAGGAAGTTTTCATATTTTTGGCTCTTTCCAAGTCTCTGCCTGGATCAGAAAAGCGTTAAGGCTCTCCAGTTATCCAGGCTTAAAGGGCAGATACTCTGATAAGAATAAAGTGTCTGTTCAATATAAATGAAAGCAAGACATACCCGCTAAGAAAAAGCAAAAATAATACGCTGTGCAGAGTCACACTAGATTTTCACAGATATCCTTAAAAGCACTTCAGAAGCAGCTTTAACAGCCCTAAACACTAAATGAAGCTGTTGGGTCCACACCTGCACATCTGCTAAACGCCACGTTCCCCACTTCGTGCCCCGGCGAGGATTCAGCATCCCAGCGGCGATGCTGCGAGCCCGACCCGCAGCCCTGCGGTAGGAACCAAACGCACCACCGGGTAACGCTCCTGCCTGCTTTCCTGCGGCTGAGGAGAGGGAGCATCACTGAAAAACATATTCTGCTGTTTTAAAACCCAGCAGTGATGACTGGAATCCATAAATCAGGTCGGGTTGTTTTTTTTTTTTCCCCAGACCTGTGGGACTGCTCTGAGAATAATGAGGTTTTGGGTTTACAAAAAATACCAGCATCTGTTGCCTGTTCTGTGCATGCTGCCGGTCTGAGGGGACTGCTCCAGGCTCACTACAGCTTTTGTTCTCACAAAAAGAGAAAACCTTGCCGAGCCTGGAGCAGGGCTGCTGGCCAAGGGCCTTGGAGACTCATGTTATATGTGAGAAGGAGAGCAGAGAAAGAGGAAGGAGGAGAGGAAGGGTATGGAACACAGAGCGCCGCATCCTTTAGTTGAATTTGATTTGATGAGTCTCAGTTTAACTTAATACGGGGAAAATTCCCAATAACACTACTGCCAACAATCCCATTACAAAACAATGCTGGCATAAACTAATCACAAACATATGCCTATCTCTCACTTTAAAGTCAGTTCCAAGAATTTAGAGATTGACCAAGCCCCTTGCTGATTAGCAAGGAAACATCCTCTTGTTAGATGAAAAAACACCACAGCAATCCTACCCAGGCAACACGGTCTCCTGCAAAACAAGGTGCTAGCGAAGGGTTAGCAGAGAGGGTTCTGTTAGTCCTCCTCCAGTGTCATGAGAAGACTCTGGGTGCGCTTCCTGGTGACCATGGTGCCTGCACCACCCCTGCTACTCTCCTCATACCCAACGTGTTGCTTCCCCCAGAGCGGCAGCAGGGTACAAAACTGCACCAGCAAAACCTCCGGCTGTGAAGGCTTTAAACGAGGACTATGGGGGTTTTTTATTATTAACAAATCTCTAAGAACTGCACGTATTATAGTGACTGCAGCTGATGGCCGCTGAATGCAAGGTTGTAATGCAAACAGTACTCTTGTAGAAGTGTGCCAGCCCGGAAACTTCTGTTTCAACTGAACTTCTAATTACATTCAGTTCAAATCTTTCGAGTTCCAACTAGTTTAGTATTATTTTAACCTCTAGACAAGCAGCTCCAAGTTGTTCCTCTGGTTTCAAACCTGAGCTTCTACCCTGTTTGGACGCCGTACGCCCTTTGGCATCCAGCCGCCTCTCCTTTCTCTGCACGTGACAGTGCTGCGAGTGCATCACCCAAGCTTGACGATGCTCTCCGCTCCCTTCTCTGAAGCCCAGAAACACTTCCAGGAATGCCTCCCACTTCTTTGAGAGCGCTGATTCGCTTCCCCAAGCCTGGGGGAGATTCATTCCCATACCCCCAGCATCTGCTGCACAGGGGGACGGACCCGTTAGATTATTAGGTTGTAAGTAGCATCGATTCTAACTCAGGGAACCATGTTCAGCCAGCTCGAACCTGAACACGTTTTTAGGAATACATTATGTATGAGGGTATAGCTATACAAGTGGAGTTAAAGAAAAAAAAAAAAGCTGAACGTTGAAAAGGGAAGAGCCAAATTACCTGCCCTGCTTCATACCACACTCAATCCCAATACAGGAATTTTATGAAATTAATACAAACATATACGTCACGGCATAGCGTATTGGCAGGTGGCAACATAAGCTCTATACTGTCAGACAACAAGTGGTACATTTTGAAAGACGTTCTCCATCGGCTGTTTCCTGCCCAGGAGGGACGCATACAGCCTTCGCACGCTGTCTTCACTAGAGTGACTAGTAAAGAATTCCAGTAAAACCAAAGCGAGTCATCTCACCATGAAATACAAGGTTGTGCAATACCTGTCCAAGGGGCAGGGCAGTTCTCCTGCGAAAACAAAGCAACCTCTCCCCCAAACTGTGCCTAGAACCGTTATTACGCTGCCATGAACGCAAATGTGCAAAGCTGCCGGAGGCGTCGCGCTCACACGCCAGGCTCCGGAGTCCTGCGGGTTTTCTGACAAAGACGCCAGAGCTTTGATGCCGAAAGAACCAAGTTTGCAGTCATATCATTTGTTTTTTTATTTTCTTATCTCCTTTTTTAAAAAAAGTAGAGGAAAGAAATGTTTAAAATGAATTGATGAAGAATTGATTAAAAAGTGCCTTGAACTAAAAAGGGTAAAAAGCCATTAAGTGGACATGTAAAGGGAAAATTGTATAGTGATATGCTACATCTACGTGATTAAGAAGTTAAAATGGACTATGAAAGCAAGGCAGAATTGAAGGAAAAATAATAGGACTATTTCCAGCACATTTCAAACAAAAGGCTGGTAACACCAGTTGTTAAACATTTCTGAGATCAAAAGACAAAAACCTACCTGCTGGGGTATTTAAAAAAATTAAGAGAAACATTTCTGCTTGCAGGAAGGAGGGTAACAGACATCAGAAACGAGCATTTTCTTATCTCCAGAAAATGCTACTGGCCAGCATACTTAAACCCAGAAGAGACCGTGAGGGATTCACAACTGCAGATTAACAGAAAGCCACCACAGCCCCAATGCCCCCTCAAATTCTGCAGAAAAAGGGGAAAATAGACACTAACACCCCAAGCACATTGAGCAGAGAGGGGCAAGTCTGTGTTAGAAAAACCTGGTTTCGCTTAGCATGGCGCAGTCTTGCCCGGCCAGTTGAAGGGGCAAAGTCAACAGTATTTGGGAATGACCCAGGATGACCAGGGATAAGCGACGTACGCACCCACCGCGGGGAAACGCAGGCGATACCTTTGCTCCATGATGTCTCCTGTGGGACAGCTGAGCTAATCCTGGTGGGGAGAGCGCGAGGGTTACTGCAGACAGTTTTCAAGGCACCGACATGGTCCCTGCCTTGATGCTCCCTCGACTTTTGGTGCAAAGTGGTGAGGAGTCAAAATATTGTGACAATAGCACGAACCCCCCCGCTGCCTCAGCACTGGAGAGGTTCTCACGGTGCAAACGTAAATACTTCCTCCGTTCGCGGGCCATCGGGGCTGCTCTGTGGAAGCAACCACCTCCCGGTTATTCTGAAGTGCTAATCTGGAAATTCTGTCGGAGACCATCTAAATAAAATTAATCGAGGAGTCAGGGTGTAACTGCCACAGAGCGTGGCTACGTTTTGAAGGAGCCCTTCATCTCTGTGTCAGCCTCATCTTTAACTCCCCAGTATCAACCATGCTGAAAAGATGTATCAAGTCAAGCAATGGTTTTGGGGGCTGTTTTTTTAATTTATTGTCATAAATGGCAATCGCAGGCCAGGCTCGGAAATCCTCTAGCTCAAATACCCATCGACTTCAGTGGAGTTTCCGTGTGTGAAGTACATGTAAGATCAAGCACAACCATCATTGTTATAACACCACTTGCAAAAGCACTTTGTGCTTCAGAAATAAATTGATAGCTGCAAGAGGAACAAAAGAACGCGCACGTTATTGTGCAACTGAACGGAGGCTCAGCATTGCTTTATACGTTACTGGGGCCATACACCTTGGCTGGTTAGACTGGAAGGGCTACTAAGACAATTCAGTATTTTATGCTCCTATTCTACCATAAGCACACAGTAAAGACATTAAAGCCCGTGACTTTTTCTAAAAACAAGAAAACAAAACACTAATTCTGTGAGTCCTGTGAAAGCTGAAGCAACACAGAGAACAGTTAAAAGAAATAAGTCTTTAGCAGCTCCAAGTTGTAAAACACGACAAAGGAGATGCTATGGTTAGCACTTGATAGACCTGCAAATTTAAGATAATTTGCCTTGCCATAATCTTTTGACACCGTGAGTTACAGTCTCTAGCATGACATTTCGATAATTGTTGCTTTTAAAACCAAATAGACAAAAAAAGGGAGATATAAATTTTTAAGAGAAGAAGGAATGAGATTTCTTTAGCTCTGTGTATAGGAGTGTGGCTATACTAGAACGCTGTGAAAAGCCTCTTCCTCTTCTTAGAAAATACTACAGATAGAGAGTACAAAACAG
Source organism: Phaethon lepturus (assembly GCF_000687285.1). Classification (NCBI taxonomy): domain Eukaryota; kingdom Metazoa; phylum Chordata; class Aves; order Phaethontiformes; family Phaethontidae; genus Phaethon; species Phaethon lepturus. Next base: position 14,805 of record NW_010513951.1, read on the forward strand.
GATTTTAGAAACCTTTCTTAACCCCCCAAAAAAAACCAACCAACCCAACCAAAAAAACCACAACTCTGACACCTCTGAAAAGAGAAGACCAAGAAGTACCTTGAAGACCAAGTAGACCAAGTAGTATTCTGAGAATACTAGTAGATTACTACTAGATTTGTAATAGTAAATACAAAACATTCTGAATCAATATAAATCTCAGGCCAGCTGGTGATTATTCAGAGAGATTTATGAGGCAACATGAGTATTTAGGTGGATTTTTACTTTAAACAAACTCTACAAAGCCACACAGAGTCAAAAGGCAGCCCTGAAAACCGATTGGAAAAAAATACATACATGAAGCATCGAGCATCTAAATGAGGACTTCCATAAAACAAACTGCAATAAAGACCTTTAGCAACACATTATATGAGTATTAGGCAAGGGTAAACATTGTCGTTAGCTCACAGTGAGCAACTGATAGGCTTTAGGAGGCTTATGAGGGAACATAAACCCACTTCGGTCTGGTATGCACAAACAGCAGGAAAGCATTCGCAAGCAAAATTCCGTTCATGCCAGTAGCATCACAATCAGTGGCCGCACTGCCCAGTCTGATGAGGGGTAATTTCATTTTATGCATCCAAAATAAGCTCTTAAATAATACAGTTTTCTAAGAGACGCTTGTGTGACAAATGCTTGTTTCATACCGGTCTGCTATTAATTTTAAAATGCTGTTTTTATTTTAAATCCACTCTCATCTCCACTTCCGAGGCCACTTTGCAC
>NW_010513951.1:15597-21760 GCF_000687285.1 Phaethon lepturus
TCCTTCACTGCATAATTGATGCCATCTTGTGGTGGAAAAAACACCCAGTCTGCTGATGATTTCAGTCTCCTTTAATAGCCAAAAAAATCCTTGACTAACTCAGCGTTACAAGAACGGTGACTGTATTCCAAACCTACAGCTCTCCCCCCGACTCCCAGCCTCAGAAGCGCATTTCTATTAAACCCTGAATGGTTCCTCCAGCACTGCGGAATTAGCCGAAGCGTGAGCTTTCGGAAATGGAAACCGCATCCGGATTTCTTCCTCATCCATAGCTGAGGTACCAAACCCGCATCCCCGGGGCTCCCAGGGACAGCCCACACTGAGGCAGCTACTTCCAGCACCCCCATCTCGTATGTTAAATGATTCAATATATTCTCTTTTGCCGAGTCTTTTGCTCCCAGGCTCATTCCTTTCAGACGTTGCCCTCTTGCCCTACTTTTGATCTCTTTCAGAGAAAGCCCGAATATTGCTCACGCCACTCTGTGCATCCCTCTCTTTCCTCCTTTCTATCACCCGGAGACGTCTCACTCATATTTTTTTTTCCCAATTTTATTTCCAATATACCAACCTCATCTATTTCACAGCAGTCTAGTCTTTCCTCCTCCCCCGCAACGTGTGACCATACCTTACCTCCAGGCAAAACGAGCTGGTCCTTCCAGCTCTCTCGCCCCATCCTCCCTGTCCCCTTCGCCAGGGCGACTAGCGCTGCGAAGAGTAACGGCACCCGCCACGTTTTGTGGGATCTGCCGTGAAAATCTGCTGGTGGACAGAACAACCAGGAGAGGCACACACGGACCCAGCTCCCCCGCTCAAACGCCTTCCTCTGTTGTGCGTAATTACCTATTGCTCCATCAGCCATTAGTTGCATGTCCCAAGCCACAAAACATTTCTCCTTTAGGTATATCAGACCTCCACCTAGGGAGATGGCCATGCTCTCCACCCACCCTAAAGCCTCCATGGACCTTCCTGGCTCAGCCCTATATGTCCTCAACCCCCGCAGGGGTGACATACATCCCTCCTGCCCTACCCTCCTTCTCTAAGCTCCAGCCCACGCAGCAGCAGGTACCCGAGTGAGGAGCATCGCCCTGAGCACCACCGCAGCAAGCCAGGCTTTGATGCTTATGGCACAGCCATGAGTAGGAGGGCAGCCACCCCTCGCCCAGAGGCGCATGGCCGGGGTCCCAGACTGCCCTGACCCTCTCCTGGCACCTCAGCTGGTGGGGCTGGAGAGGGGAATGGCGTCAAGGCCAGCTCGGAGCAGCGCTGGCTCGGCGGGGAGGGAGCAGGAGCCGAGGGACAGCTGGGGATTTGCTTCTTTAACTTTGCCTTTCTAGCGGGGGAGCTGCCGACCTCAGGGATCTCTTCAGTCTTCAAAAAGCCTCTGGATTTACCTCTCAGCTGCACGAGATGTATTTTACTGTCCCAGTACAGGCCAGATGAGCCGTTTGCCTATCAACCAGCAAAAGCCAAGTAACACCAGGAGTAAAAACCGCCTTGTGCGTGTGAGCAAGCACGTCCAATGAATTACAACGACAGAGAGAAAATTTATTCATTTCCAAGTTCTGCTTCTTAATGAAGCTCCTGGATACAGGTGGAAAATACAGAAAGCGGGACGGTATTTGCAGTGCTTCACCCCGGAGCGCTGGAGTCGAGTCACCCTCGGTGGAAACCTTTCCGGCTTTACCAAAATTCTCCCATAGCCAACGGCCGAGAGCCAGCGGCTCCCGGCTGGGCTCTCCACCGTGGCTGCCGGCCGCACCCTGCACAAGGGGTGATACAACCAGAAAAGACCGTGCATTCATCTGCCTTGGTCAGATCCTCGCCTTTCCTGGGGGTCTTGAGCACATTTTCTTCTGTGTTTCAGGTTGCAGAAATGCCAGGCTTTTCTGAACAACACACACAGCTAACTAAATCTACCTGTTTTGGGACAGATGGAGGGGGGGAAATCTCTTTATATTTTCTTTTCCTCTAACTTAATTTGCTGTTGTTTTATTAAGTATCGGATTTTGGTTTATATAAAGGTAAACAATGTTATCACACAAATCTTAATCTTATAATTGCGGCCTCACTTGAATTACTTGATGATTAGCCTCTAGGCATAATGCTCATCTTGTTCAGTTATACCTTCATTATCATCAGATTCATTAATTTCACCCTCTGTGTGCTAAAACATTGCACAGTTAAAGGCAACATTTAGCAATATTCAGAATATTGGCAAGGCTTCCCATTCTCTGCTGAGGAGTTTGTAGAAGCAATATTCCATCAAGAGGATCAAGAAGTTAGTTTTTCCTTTACATCCTTGACTCATTGAGGTAATAATAAAAAAAAAAATTAGTACTTAATTATTTAATTGTAATTGCAGTGCATGCCGAGCATAGTGAATGGCCTTGAGGTGGACCCTGAAGGGGCTTTGCCAGAGCACAGCTGGGTGAGCATCCTCCTCCTGCCTGTACGGCTGGAGAAGCTGGGATCTGCTGCCAGAGATGGTGCTTGGCTGCTGGGGCAAGAGTTGTGTTTGCTCAATCTCTACCTGTCAGCAGCCGAATTTGCTAATCCTCCTATTAGCTAGGGCTTTGTAAGCAGACTTGTCTTTTTTATTCCATAGTTGTTCTTGGCAATGCCTTACACTGCCAGGTTGTACACAATTCCTCTATATTCCAATTCCATTATTACTGTTTTAAATAAACCCCATTGGAAAGAGGCTGAGAGATCACTCGGCCAACACAGCAGGGAAGCGAAGGATGGAAACCAGCCATCGAGGTTACAAGCTCAAGAGAATCTGTCTCTAAGCGACACATGTGATGAATCCAGACACGGTAAAGCCATCACATCAAGGCTGGCATAGTCTTTCCAATCCTCCCAGGGCAAGCTCATCAAATTAGTGTTCATTATAGCTACGATAGAGCAAAATAGGGTGTCACACCATTTATCTTTAAAACATGTTGAATAGTACCTGCTTGCAGAGCGGGGTTTTCACAAGAACCCCCCACCCTCCCATAACAAGGGTAAACCCCCTCCAGATGCGCCCTTCAAGAATTATAAGGGGCAAATATATAAAAATGAATAGTCTAAACCTACTTCTGCATCAGCTGATAAAAGCTTTCATACAGCACCATCAGAACAAAAAGTTACTAAATGAACATACTACCAAACCAGTTCATGGCATTACAGAACACCTCTCCACGCTTTGACCACTAAGGAGAACAAGTATACAAGTATTTTATACAGCTTATAAAAATAGCTGTACATGTTCCAGCCAGAGACACAGCAACCAGGACAGCTACAGTATCAAGCACAGGGTTTGGGGTTTTTTTCTAGATGATTAAATTTTATGTTATAAACACGGTATTTTAGGTTCTTAATAATTCAGCATCTTTGGCAACATGTAGAGATTGATGCAACACCACTTGTAGGTGAGAAGTGATACAGCTGACCTGCCAGCAAGTAAACCACCGAAACATTCCCGACATACTGAATATATCTGGTAAAAGGAAGGAATTGAGTAAATACACATGCAAATATATGTGGGCCGATTTAATAGAGGCCTTCGAACTCAAGTGCTAACATTTGTACAGCTTATGATCTGCGCATCTCTTGTGTGCTTTTAAGCTACAGACAACTTCATCCAACAGGACAAATAAGACTTGCATTAGAAGAGCAGGTGGAAGTATCTCTCCAGCCTGTCTTCCAGGGCTGGAGCCCAGATACAGGATGGAAAGTGGAATCCAAGATATATTTAATGAGAGAGAGATTTAAAGTTACTATTTTCAGTTTATAATATCTGTTTTAGAGAAGAAAGATTATTCAAATAACATTTATTTCTGCAAAAGATTAATCCCCCTGAACACAGCAAAGATTCAGCAATTCAGAGGTGCCTCAGCCTGGGGCTATGGTGTTTCTCCTCTATATCCCTTCAGAAAGCCAGCCTCAGACACTTGCGATGTTACAAGCCGGTACTTCCCTGGTGCCTTTTGGAGGTTTCCCACAGCTGGTTGGGGCTGATTTTAAACTGGGTTAAGGAGGAGTGAGCTGTGCTGATGTGCATGAGAGTGCTCAGCTCCACAGCAAGGCACCCCTCCAGGTGCCATTCTATACCAGACGTCTCTCCTCCAGGGAATTTGTCTTCTCTTAAATAAATAAATACTCCTAACTTCAGTTATTTACAAATCTGCAGTCCCACGGAGAGCGTGTGAAGCCTCCCGCTATCTTTACGCTGTCCTTAAGAGCTGGTCCAAAGCCCAGATAAAGACGCTTGGGAGTGGCTGACGGCAGACTGGCACTGCTAGAGCAGGGATGCCAATGAGAGTTTGGCTATGGACTTCACGTGTGCAGAATCGTGCCCAGAAAATTAAATTCAGTTATACCGAAGGCAGTGAGCCCTTAGGGACCATTAAAATACCAGCTAATTAGAGCTGGATTTACCAAAGGTTAGGAGACAAATTGTCATCTGTTAATCTGTCAGAATCTGAAACTGAAATGCACTGAACAGTTTAGGCAATGTTTTATGGTGATCAGAGCAAGCTACCTTTTTCTCCTCATTGACTTGCCTATGTAAAGCTGCTTGCCTTCGACAAAAGAAAAAGGGCTTCAGAAAGTTGGTAACTCCCTCAAGAAGTCACAACAAGACCAGGTTCCACTAATAATCCCATACATAAATTATGAGATTTAGGGAATCAATTTTAATCTTAAATAAGATTAAAAATGTCAAGGAAAAATATTTAATTGATAGGGCTCAATTAGTTCTAAAACTATGTAATTGTAAAACTTATCACGTGCCGTGCCTTGATTTTACCTGTTGCTTTTACATTTATTTGGGGTCAAATCCGGACAACCTCTCATTAATCTCTCGTTAAAAGCAACAGGGCAACTGAAGAAGAAAGGTATTTTCTAGGGAGAGCAAAATTAGAGGAATCTGGCCCTGCTTTGTTTAAATGGCAATTATAAAATGAGTTAACTGCAAAAAGATATTCAGAACCAAAGACCTTCTCCTTAACAACCACATTAAGAACCAGGGGTGTATGCACGTCTCATCTCACATATCTTTTCAAAAAAACTAATTAAAAACATGGCATGGTGTCAAGCTTTTGTGTAAGTCTAAATCTCATCTCCATAAACTAATAGAAGCTTTTCTGGTTCATCAACAAGCCAGTGACAGCACAGGCAATCAGTCCCTTCCTAGGCAATGCCTGCTCCTCTGTTATGATAGAAAAGTGAGATGCTAATAACCTCTTGAGCCTTATTTCTTGAGTTTGTATTAAAAAAAAAGCAGTGAAAGCAGGAGGCATTGAAACAAATAAGGGGCTCTAATTTCAACCAAGAGTAATTATTTGTCCTGCAACCACCTGTATATGCTCAACAAAATCATCCTCTTTGACCTCTAGAAATTACTCAATGTTACTTACAGAGCTGAGCAGCTTTTAGGTAATGTCACTGAGACTTAAACTTTAAATTAAGTTTCCATTAGATTTGAATCCCAGAACTCAGCAGCTGGAGAGCATCCACCTCCCTCTTCCTCTAATGGGATCTCCAAATTGCTCACTTTTTCCAAAAGGCAGTTTCCTTCAGTTTAAATTTTGAACCAGCCACTTCAAACACTGCACGTCTCGCTGCTAACAAGACTTTTGGGCAGCACTGGTGGAGCAAACTTCAGCTTCTGCTGGAATAAAAGGGGACTTCAAGAAGGTCTTGTAGCAGTACAGTTGCTGAAACCTCACGCCTAGACAACCAAGAGATCTCACGGGAATGAAGACCTCATCCACTAAACACTGAACTAATACAGCTCTGTGGGGCAGCAAACAGCCAGAAAAATAAAAAAAATAAAACAAAAAAGAGAGTTTGTCAAGTCATCATGGTCCAACAGGTAGGTAGTCACGATGTCCTGGTGCAAATCCCACTTTCATCGATGACTGTGCCTTATGATCCCTTTCCTCAGCATTCCCAAAGCATTTTGACAGAGAAAAGTTCTATCTAGAAAAGCAAACAATATTTTAGAGATATACAAACTTTATCTATACACACTAGCTATACGCATGGTACAACTCTGTGCGGATGAAACACACGGCAGGACGAAGTTGCCCCTCAAGACCTGTCCAGACCAGCAGATTCCTTGCAGGTCCCTGTGACCAAGGTTCCCCAGTGCCTGTGCCTTTTCCCTGGGAGCAGG
>NW_010513951.1:21791-38147 GCF_000687285.1 Phaethon lepturus
CACCTCGCGCACGCCCAGCGTGCCTCTAGGACTTAAGAAAATGAACGTAATTGAAATAATTCCTTCATTTATTCACCCAATACACAAGCAGTGGATCACAGCATGTATGCAGGAGGCTCAATCTGAAGAATCAAAAAGCAAGAGGGGTGAAAGAAGAGCTATGAAACAGGCTGTGCAGTCTCCCACGCTGATCTGATCCCTCTGCCTCTCCTTCCCCCCGTGTACACATCACACCTCAGAGGACTTTCAGAGACAAATCCGCAGAAAATTAACCTCTTTTCTGGATAGATGGGAAGCAGCACAGAGTTGAGGACAAGAAGAGGCTGAGACCAGCTGTTAGGTTGGTTTAGGTTGACACAAAGCACGGATCCAAGATGTTGGAGCACACAGAAATGAAGCCAACCTAAACTTGCATTGCTCTCAAAAGCAGCGGTCCAGTCCTTACCCCCAACTTCTCATTCACCACCCCAGTAGCCTTTGCTTGCCCCAGCACCAGCTTTTCCACAGCGACATGGGAGGGCAGGATCTGATCACTTCTTTCTTTTTTTATGTGCTTTTTTTCCAAGCTCATTCCCGGATGGGCTCACTCCCATTTCACTGGGTGGGTGAAGACGTGCTGTTCCAGCGCTCTGTGCCATGGATTACCCGCTGCTGCTGGCTGTCCGGGTCCTCATCACCTGCACCCGAGGAACAGCACAAGCTTTGGCAGGATTTGGTCCCGCATACAAGAGGCAAAGAGCCAAATTTCTCCCAGACATCCCTGGCCTGTCCTAAGCTGGAGAGACAGCCTCAACCTCCCTCTTTCTTTTTTTTTTCCTTCCCATCATTAAGGGATAACTTCTGCTTTGTGGTTTTTTTGGGGGAGAGATAACAATTAACAGAGAATCAAGGGTAAATGAGGCCCCTAAGAGTTCACAGGTAGTCAATATTAGCTTAATTACGGCTACAACCCCGCAGTGCAGAGGTTTTGTCCCTAAGATCAATTTAAAAGCTCCCTCCTCCCACCAGCCGTGGCTCAGCTTACTGCCCCTCCAGGCACTTCACACTAGAAAAAGAGACAACAAACTTGGTGGCTTAAAAAAAAACCCCTTAAAAACCTCCTGCTTCTTGTCCACAAGTTATTTTTAACATGTGTCATCAAATGAAGAGCTCGGATACGATGAAGTTGGAAAACAGAGCAGGGAAGATTTGCATGACAGTATTCTTGATGCCAACCTGTACGCAAAACATATTGCGGGCGCCTGTATTATGAAGTTGTACTACTTGAGAAGAAAATTATTTATTTTCCTTTCCCCCCCCCCAAATACCAAGGAACACTGTTTTCAGGAAAACACCCTGCACTGCAAATGGCTCTTGCTAGCCGGGTTTGCTCGCATTTATTTGGCTGTGCTGACCCCCAGAGCCCGGCGCCCTGTACGGCACGTCCGAACGCCGACACCCGTCGCGTCGCTGCCACGCGCTTTCCACCCACTGCCACCAATTCAAAGAGGTTTTGGTGAAGCGATTGCTCCCGCAGGCTGGGGATGATTGTACCACGAGAGAAAACAGACTCTTAACTGCTGCGTGCGCAAGGGATTGCGGAATCAACTAGGTAAGGAAAGAAAGAAAATGCATAGGCTTTACAATAAAAGCATATAGAGAAACTCATGGGGAAGCTGCCTGGTTATATCTACCATGTCCAGCCACACACCTGGCAAAACCCAAATTATCGCTAGATAAGCACTGGCTGTGGCAGAAGGGAATCCTTCATTTCTCCTCCTGGAGTCAGGAGGAAGCTGACACTATTTTCTATTTTGTATTGTACGTTTTTAGGACTTTATTTCAATTTTTCTGAAATAATTGTTTGCCATATTCATAACTATCAAACATACTAATAAATCATTATTAAACACACAGAAAACAGAGATGGATAATTTTGGTTAATTATTCTTAAGGTGGCTGCTACCTAAGAGAAATTATTGTTTAGAACATAGTTGCAATGTTGAAAACCACTGCGATGGAGACCAAAACTACTCCAGCACAGGAAGACACTGGAAGTTAAGTGACTCCTCTCTCTTTTTCTCAAAAAAAACCCAAACACACACACACACAAAACACCACACACCACAAAACAACAAACCCACACAGTTTCTCGATTCCAGAACTCAAGACAATAAAGCATATACACCAAAGCTCAAAAGACCCCGGAGGCAAACGTGATTATGGGCGTTGCAAGAAGGACAAGAGCAGAGAAGGGGACGCGCTCAGCATGTTCCCACGTGAATGCCACCAAGGCAGCTCACCTCACGGCAGCACCAGTGGGCTGAGCCAGCAAGGGATGACCCACGGAGCTTGGCAAGACAGTGACCTGCTCATGCCACAGTGCTGTCTTCTCCCACCGTGTCCTTTCTAGCAACAGTTCACCTTGACTCCCTTTTGCTGCCAAATCCATTGCAGTGCCCTTCCCGGGCCGCCTGGAACAACATGCTGCAGAACGAACAGCGAATTCCAGCTGATGGTGTGGGGCTCCTACTTGCTGGTGTCTCTGCCAGTTCACCCCAGCCATGAAGAAATACAAGCTTCAGCCTGTGAGCAGGGACAAGCTGCATATAGACCTCTATGAAAATTAAAAAAAAAAAACACCACCAAAACACAAAAAAAAAAAACCCCAAACAGATGAGAACATTCCTACCCAGGTTGTCAAGGATGGGGTTGGATACCTATTCCACCTACAAAGAAGCTAGATGGTTTTGGGGGGACCTGGGTTCATTCTGTCTCCTGGTGAGTTTTATTTTAGTTTATTTTGTAGAGAAGAGGGAAGCTGAAGTGATCTACTCCCTCTGCATTTTTTAATCCAAGTTTGACAGGTCTAGTTCTTCATATTGGTCAGGACAGAAATGTTGATTTGGGGCCCACTTCGTGAAACGCCAAACAAAAACCCTATGGCTCCAAATAAAGAGCTTGTAAATCAACTATTCCCCTAAATGAAAACAATTCTGTCAAACCAACACACTTGCCTTTTTTGCTTTGTTTTAATTCACTTTTTCCCCTCTCCTTAGTTGTCTTAGGACAAGCCTGAAATTTGGTAAGAACAATGGAATTGTGCCAAGATCTCACTGATGAGAATCCCTGCTTTCCTTCTACTAGCATTCATTTTAGGCTACGCTTATTCAGAGTACTTCAACATCCCTTACAAGTGGGACTCCATGCCTCCATGGTGTTGCATACTCCGTAAAACCTCAAGACTATCAAAGATGGGCAAAACCACCTGCTTTACCCCCCCTCAAAGTTATTACCACAATTAACACTTCTGCCTCTCTCCCTTTTCTGATAGGTATTCTGTTGCTGCTGGATGCTTGGGCTGCTTTATAATTGAAGATACATGGATCTACTTCATACACAGATTAACGCATCACAAGACCTTCTATCCATATTTACATAAACTTGATCATGAATTTAAGGTGCAATCATAATAAATTGGCAATGAGCGGTAGATGGCATTCCAGAGCGCGGCTGAACTGTGAATGGGCAATTATCTCTCTCAGTCTTTGGGAGTAGAGTAAAAATTGATATTTCATAAAGTACCTTATTTACCAAAAATCAAATGAGCCATTACTCAGTAATGTTCATACTCTGGGGAGCAAGGAGCGGAGAAGGGGTAAAATCTTCAAATCAGTCAAGACATTTGAAGCAAAATAAGATGAAGTGGGGAGAGCTAGGCTCCAGGAAAACCACTGCCTCAGCTCTAGTGCTTTACCAACCCTTCTCTCACCCTTGATGCTGAGCCCTTACTGTATTTAGACATCAATCACATGATCTTTTTGATCAAAATTTGCAAAGGACTAAGCATTAAAATCAGGAAAGCAAAAAAACAAAGACAGACTGCCGGGACGGTTTCCTACCCAGGGCTCCCCACGCACACTAACCAGATGCACGTTCGCTATGCGCTCCCCACGCAAAAACCTGGGGAAGTACCTCGTCACAGGAGCGGGCGTCTTCGCTGCAATAGATATTTTACGCAAACACTTATTCATGGTGTAGGTTTGGTTTGCAGCACTTCTGCTGAAAACTGTGGATACACACGGGTAAATAACAGGAAAGTCTGCCAGACTGGAAACTTTGAAGTGCTGTTTTTCCTTTGTACATTTTATGGGGAAAAAAGTATTTTGTCACTCGTTAGGATCAGATTCTTGCCTTGTGCCTTCTCCTTTGATATAGGCACTAACTGAAGTGTCTTTCTCTTGCATATAGCACTAAAAAGACCATACAGTTCCCTTACCCAAATCTAGGTCCCCTTGTGGATGAGGGTTTAAGGCTTGTTTTCTGTGCCAGTTTAACATACCTAGATACTTTTTTAACTTTTAAAGCTCAATGCCATCTTCAGCCCGAGGAAAACAAAAAATAAAAAAGAAAAAAAGAAATTTGTCTTTGGGTAAGAGGCATTTTTCATAACCCAGATGGGAATTATCTTCCCTCTCCTCCCTGCACAAATGGCAGCCTTATAAATCTCTTACAAACTCTATATATCCTCCTGCGAAGATATGATCTTTGTTCTTGGCTGTGCTGCCCAGCCGCCGCCTTTTCCTGCACCACCTTTAAGACTGACATCCCCTCAGCCACTGCTGTAGCTCAGGGGTCTGTGAACAAGGACGTCACCCCTGAACCCCCCTCTGCCACCAGCGTGCTGGAACACCCGGTTGGAGCCGCAACGTCCCCCCCAGCTACGGCGCTGGCTGTCATCGACACCGTGTGCGCACAGGGGACAAGAGGAAAGCGCTGAAGCAGGAAAAAAAGAAAGAAAAAAAAGTAATAATAAATATCGTCCTGGAAACGAACCAGAAGAGCAGTATCGCTTGATGTATCATTCAGGACCACGTACTACTCGGAAACCTGTATCAGCAAACGGGCTGCTACAGCACCGGCGCATCGCCCACGCCGGGACAGCCCGATGGGAGCCAGAACCAGCACTCCAGCTGCAAGCGAGCTGGAGCCCCTCAGCAGCAGCACCTTGGCTGCAGCCAGCCCCGCGGCGCGTCCCACTCCAGCGAGATTACACCATGGAGCCCTACGTTCCTTCATTCGGCACCAGAGGCGGCACTACTTTGCCGTCAACAAGCGTGTTAAACGCTAGAAGTAGTCAAATGCAAAACAGCTATTCAGGGAAATATCCAGCTCCAAGGACAGGTCAAGCAAAGAGAAAGTCTGTGGTGCTGTATCCTCAATACATCATCTCCTTGTAGGAAAATATCCTCTACGCTTAAGGGAGGGTTCCCAGCACTTTTTCTTCTTCCAGCATGAGTTATTAGGAATGTAGAAAGAAAGCAGAATGGAGAAAACATAAGGCTACACTGTGACCTCGCACAAATACCACCACCATCTGCAAAATGCTGGCCAGCTAGGTTCATCTGCAGCAAGAGGGGCTTGCAGCCATCTCTACCCAAGCAACATGCATAACCCAGTGCTAAGAGCTTCCACCCCTTTTGTACGTACCACTGCTCCTGCAGCTTCACCCTCACTTAACCCCCCCTCTCCTCTGGCCGCAGGGAGCACAACGTCCCCTGGGACCCGCTGCAGCACATCCCCCTCACCGTTGGCACTGCTTTCCACGACTTCCACCGCAGCAGCTTTCACAGGAACTACTCTCCTGTCTTCACCTCGTGGGAGAAGTTGGTTGGGACCAACAAGGAGTATAAGGCATTTCTTGCAAAGAAAAAGCAGAAGGAAATCCAGAAAAATGATTAAACTAAGAGCAGGCAGGGCAAGCGGGGAGGGACGTATGCAAGTGAAGCCATCAACACCTGCAGCTTGAACCATTGGCTCATAATTAAGGTTTAAGCCACCAAACAGGTGTTCCTGTTTTAAGTGATTTGCTTCCACCTGGTTCCCACTTTTTTTTTTTCTTTCCTTAAAGGCAGCTCCCTACCAAAGCAAATGCAGCCACTGCTTGTCCCCAATAACCAGCAGAATCCACTACAGCTATAGCCATTTTAACAGTTAAATTACCAATGCTCTAAGCCTCAGTCTTCACATCACAGAATCACTAAGGTTGGAAAGGACCTTCAAGATCATCAAGTCCAACCATTAATCCAGCGCCACCGTGTCCCCTAAACCGTGTCCTGAAGTGCCACATCCACATGTTTTTTGAACACTTCCAGAGATGGCGACTCCACCACCTCCCTGGGCAGCCTGTGCCAATGCCTGACCACCCTCTCAGTGAAGAAATTTTTCCTGATATCCAATCTAAACCTCCCCTGGCGCAACTTGAGGCCATTTCCTCTCGTCCTATCGCTGGTTACTTGGGAGAAGAGGCCAACACCCTCATCGCCACAACCCCCTTTCAGGTAGTTGTATAGAGCGATAAGGTCTCCCCTCAGCCTCCTCTTCTCCAGACTGAACACCCCCAGTTCCCTCAGCCACTCCTCATAAGACTTGTGCTCCAGACCCCTCCCCAGCTCTGTTGCCCTTCTCTGGACACGCTCCAGCACCTCAACATCCTTCTTGTAGTGAGGGGCCCAACACTGAATGCAGGATTCAAGATGTGGCCTCACCATCATGCTGGATGACTCATTTCACAGTGATCGTTTGACCTTTTGCTCTTGGAATTTGTGCTAACCTGTATATTAATAAACACTGAGTGAACTAAGAAAATAAAAATAATGGTTTAATTTCTTGTTAGGTAAGTCAAACTATTCCTAATATCTCATATGCTTTCAAAAAGAAGCATGTTTTACCTTCAAGATCTAGCTATTAAAAATAATATATATAACTAGTAACTGGACTGATTTTTGAGACATCTTTAAGACACACGGTCCACAAGTCCATTCACACTCTGGGCTCTTGCAAGCCACAGGCCTTTTAATCCTCCTATTCCTTTTGCTCTATCCATTGGGTTAAGCCTGGACCATGGCAGAGAGAGGCTAAGACATGGCCTGCAGCCTTTGTTCTTTGCAAAGCCTGATCTAAGGGTGATTTTAAGAACCGTGGAGGAGAAAACAAAGCAAGTGAGTCATGAACCACCGATCTCACAGGACCCTGTTAACCAACCGCTGTTTTGGCAGGATGTGGTCAGACTGGTGGATAAAGGGAGAAGAAGCACGGGGAGTCACAGCCAGAAAGTCATTTCCTAACATCAGGCTGGGTGGTAGAGATCAGTCCTAAAATCTTAGAAACCCATTTAGCATAAGAGCCCTCAGCCCTTTAAACCCTCAACCCTAGTCTGAAGTTTGAAAGTCAATTTAGACAAAATCTAATGCTCCTGGAATGATTTTATCATGTTCACCTTTCTAGGTAACCGCAAATTAAGTGTCCCAGGCTGTTTTCCATTAGTCCACAAATTAGCTACAACTTATCAACTGCATTTTTTCCACTAACTAAGGGAGGTCTGTTCTCGCTGCGGGTCTGTGCAGCTGCCTCGGGGATTTCTGGGCACTGGGTCAAAGCTCCAACGCTCTGCACATGACCTGTGCCCCGGGATGCAGCAGCAACACATTAAAGCACATGTGTTTACATACTTCATATATATTATTGCATTTAAAATTAAACCAATGACATGCAAAATGATGGTTCATTAAATTTTCCTTAGATAAGAAATATTATGCAATTCTGAATTAAATTAGAGCTGTTTGGAAGACTGTAGCTCTATAAATTCTGTAGTTTCCGTGAGAGAAAATTCTGTAATGAAAAAAAAACCCAAACCACACACACACAAAAAAAAGAGTAATGTGGCAAGGGTTGCAGCCGAGGAGGGGCTGCATGCCATGTTCCCCAGTCATCAAGACCTGGATTGTAAGTTGGCTCAGGTGCCCGTAGCTCCAGCGGGAAGGGCGGCTCGCTGAGCGTCCCCGACACATCACCAAGGTGACTTCGCACGCGCGGAAGCCCGCGGTGCCACTGGCACCAGCGCTGTGCGGTATGTCGCAGCACTTACAGCAGGCAAAGTGCTCCGGGTAGGAAAGTTGCAGGGCGGTGGCTATGGGGCACCTGGAAGAGATTTGGTTGTGAGTAAAGCATGAAGTAAAACAAAACTTTCTGTCTGTGCGTGCCTGAGATCCGTGTGACTTTCCCTGCTCCTCTGGCAGAAGAACAGAGCCCAGTAATTTCTTTAGGTGGATTCAGGACAGCTGAGCTGTGTGGGACAAAATGCAGGGCAGAAGGAGCTGCCCCTCCCCAGGGGAAAAAAGGGAAGAAGAAACCAGCGTATGTACCAGGTAATGCAATTAAAAATGTCTTATGAATCAGCGCAGCTTTTCTGATGTTGCCTGCACAGGTCTGGCAGCCGGGACTCACCAGCAGAAATTGCTTGTGCTTAAAAATCCTTAATAAATATCAAACAAAGTCTTAGGGTTCATTCCCGTCCTAACACAGCTCTGACTTCAAGCACATGATGCTTCAGCATTTGTCTGGTGGGACAAACTCACCGTTGGGTGAGATGACATCGGAGAAAGAGCATAATGTAAAGAAGTATGAGAAGGATGTTAAAAAATAACATTTAAGCCTCTTACACTTTAGAGAAGAACAGACCCTTTGGGACAGGTGTTGTACCTGCTTTAAAGGGTCCCTTTAGAAGTTTTACTGATTGAAAAACGGGATTCTAGCATTTCAAGACCTGTAATTTATGGAGCAATATGCTTAGCAGAGGCTGTGGAGGTTCGCAATGAAAGAAAGGGAAGGAGAAGGCTCATGATAATATAGTTTGTAAATCAGGGCCAAATCAAATGCACTGAGCCAATTAAATCTCGTTCAATTTGCTGAACAAGAACGTTAACATTAATCACTCTGGCAAATTTCTTAGGATATTTCATGTCACTAAGAAGTTAAGTGATTCTGTGCTTGTTTATAGCACAGAATAACATTATATGAAGCAACATCGTTAGTCACTGAGCAGCTGCGGGATGCTCTAGGAACCCGTGTCGTTCATGGCAGCGTTTCTGTAGTGGTCCTGTGCCCTTACAGGCTATTTTTTCACAGAAGCATCCAACAGATTTATTTTTTTTAATTGCAGTTATTCTTTGCCATCACAGCACCTTCAGCACAGCCAAAGAACAAGCCGCCAGCCAGAGGAGAAGCAATTTTGCCTTCTGAGGCCACCACATCCATGTCCCACCTCCAGGCCACGTCATCGTTGCTTGGAAAAAGGAGATTCTGTGCAAACCTCCCACTACAGTTCCGGGCACGGGGATGCAGGGAATCCCACTTTGGCCATATTTATTCCTTTGGGTCTACAACTAAACAGGTACATCTTTTATCAGATGTTTGCAATTCCCATAGCTGAGGTGGTTTTCTGCCCTACCTGCGATTCCGTTTCTGGATGACTCGTCTACCACATTACACGCTGCTGCAGCAGAGGCGTGGCTCATCCTGGGTTATTTCAAAATGCCTGCTACCCAGCAGCAAAAAGGGGACCTGTTTTTCTGAGCTTGGTGACAGCAACCCAGGCTGGGGCGCACAGCCTGAGACACGCGTGGGTGCGAGGAGCCGGCCGGAGGACAGCAGGAGTGGGCATTGCCTCCGAGAAGTTGAGGGAAGCAGCTCGCTTATTAGAGAGAGAATTCAGGGGGGAACATAGCAAGTGCCTTTCAGCAGGCAAAAGCCTCGACGTCACCACGTCTCACAACATCAGCGATGCTCCCCGGAAACATCCCTCCTGCAAGCCAGGAGCTGCGTGGTACCGGCAGAGGCGAGGTGGGACCTGAACTTTCTCAGCAAAAGCGCGGCTTTTGCTTTACCTCTTAAACTGTCCTCATCTCAAACCATGAGTTTCCTCACCTTTACCCTTCCGATTCTCTCCCCCGTCCCACCATGAAGGAGTGAGCGAGCGGTTGCGTGGGGCTTAGTCGCCAGCTGGGGCTAAACCACGACAGTCCGCGCACGCGAGCAAAGCAAAACAGGGAATCCATTCCCCGCGCCCCACGGGCAGGCGGGGGTTCAGCCACCTCCAGGAGAGCAGGGCTGCACCACGCGTAACGGTTCCTTGGGAAGACAGACGCCATCACTCCGAACATCCCCACACCCCTTCCTTCTTCTTCCTCCCAGCTTTACATGCTGGGCATGACGTCATATGGTATGTAATATCCCTTTGCCCAGCCTGGGTCACTGTCCTGGCCGTGCCCCTCCCAGCTCCCCGCGCACCCCCCCCTGCTCGCTGGCAGCCCAGCACGAGGAGCTGGACTGTCCTCGGCTGCTCAGCAACAACCCAAAACATCAGCACGTTATCAACAGTTTCTCATCCCAAATCCAAACCAGCCTCACACTGGCTTCTGTGAAGAAAATTAACTCTACCCTGGCTGAAACCAGGACAGGGGGAAAAAAGCCATGCGGAGTGATGAGGTTGTTCCTCGCTGTCAGAAGCCAACAAAATCAACACAGACCCAGAAGAGTTTCATTAGTCCCGTTTTTATTCAAATTAAAGGATGGGGAACTACAACGTGATTTTCTTTCACAATATAAATATATCGGTGAAGAATGTTTCTTGGGTCGTTCATCGCACTGGACAAGACAGCTGTCAAAGGAATCACTTTGCAAAGTCCTTGGTCCTTTTCACACTCATGCAAAAAATCTTGAATTTAAAAAATGATCTTAAACAGTCAACCAACTCATTACATTATACTGTAAGCTATTGAACCAGCAAAGTCTGTTTTACAAAAACAAAAAATTTCACACCCAGGTAAATAATTTCACAATCATCCATTACTCTTAGGGGTTTTTTAATACATAAAATATACAAATTAAAAGTTCTCAATATTTATTTGTCACTGTAGAAGAAAATAATTTATAAACTCATAAACAAAGATAAGGGCAGAAGGGAAAAAAGTGAATTAACTGTAATGTCTAACTCTCTCCCAAACACCGTAGCTTTGAGCAACAAATTATGCTCACGTGAATGTCATTTGTGGGCATGATGTTAAGCCAACGGGGCAACTGCTCTGATACTACATTTTATTAGTAACAAATCCCAAAGGTTAAAAACGAGCTGCATTTTTCTGTCGAACCATCAAGTTAGCTTAATAAACAGGCATCACACGTTGCTGGGTATTAAGGATTTTGGCCTCCAAACACTGCAAATGAGAGAACTGTATTAAGCTTTCATGGTGGTGTCATGCAAACGCTGCCAAGTATGTTTATGGTAATTACAGTGCTGTACACATCTGTACAAAAAAAGTATTCGGATAAACTGAATGAACTGAAAATTGGTTTTAACCACCCTCAATTTATCTATTAGGCACAAATGGAAAAGATGGACTTGATTCAAACTTGGTTAAACAACAGATTGCTTGAGGCAAACCTATCCTGCCTTACGTCCGCTTGCCCGTTTTGCAAACCCCGCAGCGTGCGCACCCACAGGCGACGCTGCCGGGCTTTGGGGTGCGCGTCCCCAGGGTGCTTTCTCCGCAAGAGCAAAGCCACCTTCGGGAAACCCACGGCCAGAATCCCGCAGGGGATCAGCACGCGGTAACTCTCCAAAAGGAGCCGGCAACAGAAGCGGGCTGAGGAAAGCCTTCATATTCACAAAGGACCGTTGCGAGGAAGTAGCCTGAGTTTGGTTTGTAAAGCTTTTACAAAACCTCCTGCAATAATTTCACGGCTTTTGGCAGCCTGGGGGGTTCGCACGCATTCCCTCTTGTGTGCGTGGCATCCTCCATCTTCGCGCAGCACCACGCTCACACAAGAGCCGAGAAGCAAAACTGCTGAGAGACAGCTTGTCCACCAAGCTGACTGAGAAGCGAGCACGCGGCACGAGAAAATTAAATCAGAGTACTGAAATTGTCATAAAATAACTAATAATCCAAGACCGTACTAGTGATGAGGTAACGGGTTTCAATTTATCTCATGATGTTGAGCCCAGTGCTGTCCGTCTAATGCCAGAATCAACATAAGAGCTATCCCAGATCTGAGTTACCACATTTAATTTCTTGTGCAGAAAACATACAGATCCACACCTACATCATGGCCAGCAAAAACTGCACTGGAGCGTAAGAATTAGATCCAGAATTTAACAGAAGTGTCATCGCAACCATAAAAAGCAATCAAAAAATTATTTAAAATTGTCTTATAAAAATATTTACAGTAAAATTTGTTAGCGCTAATGCTACGTTTTCAGTCCTAGAAAAAGGCAATCTTTAAAGGATCTGGCTCAGGTGCTCAGGATTAACAATACAAACATGAAACCACATGCCAAAGACAGACAAATTCAAAAAGCATTTCAAGGGAGGGGATACAGCTGGTTCGTCACGTGTTACGGTTGTTCATATTGCATAGCTGGAAAACGAGGTCACTTGACTTGCATAACACTGCAACGTTTGAGAAGGAAAGAAAGAAACGTGTCATTCGCTATCAAGAAGAACTGGCAGCAGCCAGGATCAGCATCTCTCATCCCTGGCAAGGGCGAGTCCTAGCCCTGTCCAGCAAGCCGCAGGTCTCGGTCAGCTGTGGGCAGAAATGCCATTTTACAGTAGCAGAAAAACACCAAAACCTGTTTTCCTTATAAACAAGGAAGGTTTATAAAGACATGTATAACAGGGGAAAAAAATACCCAGCTTTCAGGCATATCCACCTTTCACAACATCTGACAAGCACGGCAAACTTCAAACTTGCATCTCTCTAGCACTGACTCCTAGCTTTTATCTCTAGCCCCCATAACCTCTTAGTCTCTGGGTAGTATTCACCTTTGCTATGAGCGTGAGGAGGTTAGTTGGCAACTTCCCAACTATTGAGCTGTAACTGGGCTATATAGTAGCTATTTAGCTTTACATTCCCTATGTCTATACCAGACCTAATGAGGGAGACGCGTGCCCAAACACTTGTCCACCTCATCCAGTCATCTCAGTCTAACAGGAGATGCTAACTCTGACCAAAAAGCTTTACCTGTCCCATTTTATCCCCTATTTCCACAGGCTGCGTGAAAGGGAAACACCTTTTGGGGCAGTGAATTAGAGTCAGTCCAAACCAGGGCATCATCTTGCTTATGTCACTTGTAAAGATGCACCTCGGGACTCGGACCTGAAGGCAGCTGCCACCAGGGATACCGTAAAAGCTATTGAGGCTGGTAGGAACGTAAGCAACACCTCGTAAAAGAGCAGCACATCACACTACTATTTTGGCACAGTTCACTGCAGATGGTAGAACCCAAAGCAAGAGGTTTAAAGGGTATTGTAGAAAAGACTAATTTATTATCATTATTTTCAAGACCTCCGAGATGACGCACAATGGAAGAGTAGACTTCAAGAATAATAGAATAATACTGCCATTTCTTTGGACAGTCTGCTTTTGTTTGTGAAGACAAGAACATCCAAAGAGGAGAGGGTGCTACCTAACGCCCTCATGAAGGTCAGCCCCCTCTGTGGGAGGGGATGCAGCAAAGGTAGGCGCTGTTTCCCCCACAGTGAACAGGCACCCATCTTACAAAGACCATATCAACTCCAACACTAAAAATCTACTTATTTACAGAAGTAACCCCCTCCTCTACAAAAGCTGGACAAGGGTGACGTAGCCTTAGATGCCTCTGAAGTAAGTTTTTAAGTATTTTTATTTTTTTCTGTAGGTCATTGATGGCAGATCTACAGAGAAACACCAGCAGAACGACAGTGGTAAGTGCTGGAGCTCGACAGTAACATGGGCAGATTTGGGCCCACAGGCCAGCTACCCACTACAGAAAGCCTCAGCTGACCTACAGGGGCGAAAACAAAACACAAACAAAAAAGAAAAAAAAGGAGAGAAAGTGTTTTCTTTACCAGTTCCCTCTAGCTGGAGAGTCTTTTGGGAGTCTACCCCTGTATGCAGAAGCATGCCAGAGCTCACAAGGACACAAAAAGGTATTTGGAAGTCAAACATCATCTTAAACAGAAAGCTTTAAGAATTTGGGATGTAAGCAAGACAGCTACATTGCAGCTGGATCTAGACTTTTCTGTTTTGAATAATCTTACGAATTCTTTGTACTAATAGAGAAACATCTTCAGTACAGGCAAGATTAAAATAGCAATTACAGTGACAGTGATTAGTTAATCTCCATACTCTGGAAGCATTAAAACACTGAAGGTATTTTACGTTGCTCATTAATCACTGCTTGGGTGACGGAGGGTTCTCGCGCTATGTAATGTCTCTACATCAGTGGCACCATAAGGTATTTCGTCTAACATCTAAACGCTCTGTGATGAAACGGCATCGAGATGCTGGACAGAGCTAGAACTGGGGCTTTCAGCACAGCTGAAATGCATGGGCTGGGAATATTTTCTATTCAAGCAACATTTGTTTCACAAGAGTAATAAACCCCATTGGAGCAGCACACGTTTTGTGGGGTTGCGAAGTTTTGTGTGGTTCAGGTGCTGAGACTTCAGCCCCAGGGAAGGCACTGCCCAGCAGGTCCCACCACGTACAGCAAACAGCATTCATGGCAAGTAGAAAAATCACGTAGTATTTATTTCCACCATACGACAAGCATTTCAGGGATACATACAGTAGTCCAGTGGCATTTACAAATGTATGACTGAGACAGCGTCACACTCAAGCCAGAGCACCCTGTTCCAGTCCATTTCTGCCAACTACTTTTCTTGGTTGGTACTCAGAAGTTTTCACTGCCAGTAGTAAAATCCACCTTCCAGGCACAGTGAGTAAATAGTTCAACTGATAATGTACACGGAGCATCAGTAGTGAAGAAATCCAGAAGTGTTCGTTTTTACTCACATGCCCAAACGTAGCAGTTTTGTTTCACACAAGAAATTCAGTGCCTGCAGTTCAAGCACAGTGTTTATCTCAGGACACTAGCCATTGAGAAGAACAGTTGATTGCACCACAGAAAACAAGCAACACCTTGTGTCTAGCATGGAACATGTCCCCAGAGGGATTTTCGCTTTGCTACGCGATCCACTGCAGAGAAGGTGATGTTTCTAACGTATCACTTGTCATGCTAAGACATTAACAGCGATGAGATGGGTCAAGTCAGAGGTCAGGCATCTTCCCAACACCACCTAGCTGGAGCCACTTTGCTTCTGCTCCTTGCATTGGCTTGATCATGTGTCACAACGGCTTGTGAATCACAGCCACACCTGTTGTAAGGATGGACAGACAGACACTGTTATTATAGGAGCAGCTCCTGGGCTGCAATGTGGCTAAAATCATCTTGCAAAGCCAAAGAGCAGCAACAGGCTAGCAGAGAACGAGGTGTCTACTATTTCTATGAAACGTTCCTCTACTGAAAGCTACATAAAACATACAAAAATAAAAGATTAAAGCTTCCATAGGCACAGCCCTCGAGTTTATAAATGACCCCAGCTGTTGCCAGCTCTCCCACTGACCATTTACCTGCATAACTCCTCCCTGTGCTCATGCTGGTTGGTAATAATGTCCACTTGTCCGTGATGGGGTTATAGTATTCGACCGATGCCAGATTACAGGAACCATCATCTCCTCCCACTACATAGAGGAGACCATTCACTGCACACACACCTCAAAGCAGAGCACAGATAGTTAGACATGACCTAACTCATCCCCCACAACACATCGCCTGCCACATATTAATTCATTCCCAAGCAGATACCTCATCTTCCATTTTTATCACTTTCTTACAATACTGATCACTTACATCACTAGCACATTAGTCACACTGAAAACCACACAGACAACTGCAACCAACCACGACAGAAAGACTTATTGTGGTTACCTGCATTTCTTCTACACATATTCATGTCTGCTACTTGCTTCCAGGTGTTTGTTCCTGGATCGTAGACTTCCACACTCTTCCTTACTAAGGGACCGTCATGCCCCCCGGTAGCGTACAGCAGCCCGCTGAGAACACCAACACCTGCCAAACAGAGCACAGTGTTAGCCACACGTATAGGGAAAAGGGCTGTATGTCCCTGGACCTTCTACTAGGTATTGCCTTGGCCTCTCCAAGGCATTTCCAAAATATGAGCCACATGTGCCTCAAGATCACCTGGGACATGATCAACTCTCCACCCAACCACCACGTGGCACTACAGCAGACCTGCACAGTAACACCTGGCGGATGTCCTGTCTTTCAGGGCTGTGCCCCTTCTCGGGTAGATCTTAGTCTATCTGAGATCAATAGTGGAGTCCCATGACATTCATCTGCTTTTATTCCATCTGTTTGACTGACTTGCTCTCTCTTCCCTTTGCCTCCCTGACTGCTGCATCCCATCCCACCCCACCCCACCTCATTCTGCCCAATCTCTTCTGCCATGGGGCCCTTTGCTTTTAGCCTGATTCCCAGTTCCAGGAGCTTTATCTTCGGTTTTCCTGCTGTCTTTGTGCCACATGATTTCATCACTTGCACACTCTTCCTCTTCTGAACAACTTACTGGCTCCAGTTCTTCAGGCTGCCACTGGGTTCCTCTCCCCTCGCTCCTGCCCCCAAACATGGCAGCA
>NW_010513951.1:38169-45287 GCF_000687285.1 Phaethon lepturus
GCCCAGACAAGGCGCCCCCAAGCCCACCATCCCAGCCACTTTCGGAGGCCCCTGGCTCAATCTCTGGGAATGGCAGGGATCTGAAGGATGCTTCTGCCTAATACTAAGTAAAATAATTAATTAAAATGTTCACCAATCCGTGAGACTTAAAACTTCCAGCAACTTATCTTCATGAATAGGTTCAAAGGCCTCTATTAAAATTAACAAGGAGGGATGTTAGTAAAACAGAAACATAGATCTGAATTGCATCATTTCAACCACGGGCATTAACCAGTAGGACGGCTCCCGTGCCCTGAAGATGGACTCGTGCTGAAGGTTGAGAGAAAGGCACAGAACTGGGAAGGTGTGCGCAGGGACGAGGGGGGCCTTGCCAGCGTAAAACCAACGGGTTTTCAAGTTGGCCCCTGTGCAAATGCCGTCCCTGTTTGCCATGTGCAGCACAGGGAAAGACAGCACAGGAGCAGCACTGCGATGGTGAGCCAAAGAGCAGGCACCATCTGGGCTTGGGAGCTCCTGTGCCACGGGAACATCTCCTGGTGGTGTGTCACATCCCAAAAATGCGATGTGTCACGTTGCTCCGGGTCTTGCCATGGCAGCTGCCGTGCTCCACCTGTGGGACAGGAGCACGAGGCAGGGAGGGAAACCATCTGAGCATTATTGCTCCTCCCTCACTCAAAAATGGGCCAGCACCTAACTGAGACCAACTGATGGATTAAAACTCCAGCGGGCACACCACCGTTTCGGGGACAGGAACGCTGCCTCAGGTCTACCACCATCACAACCCTCCTCCAGATTTTCTTAAATTGCTACTGCTGGGTTTGGCTTTGACCAGCCATCTCTCACTGCACCAAGAGATGTTGAAATCCCAACATGACATTGGGATTCATGGCTCATCTCTGGAAAATGCTAGTAATTAAACTCTAACTGCCATAAATATCCACCGTACTGGGTGAAATTCTCAATCTGGCTGAGGCACTCCAGCATGCACCATTTAAGAAGAGCAGAACACGTCCCAGCATACGTCTTGGCCCCAGAGCTGGTGCCTCCCACTTGGCTGAGGAAGAGGAACTCATTTAACTGGTGAAGAAAGCCTACCATGTCTGATGCCAGCAGCCTGGGTTTGCAGCACCTTAGCATTTGACTATATTCAGCTGTTAGCAAAAATTTTACACTTTAAAGAAATAATTTAATTACTAAGCTAAGTTAAGCAAGTAGTAGCGTAAAAGAGTCAGAAACACTCCGAACCTTCTCCACGTAAAACCACCTCCCTGTCCAGCATGACAGGGCACACACGGGTGGGACGTCCCTGCCAGGAGGGGAAAGCCCAAACCCAGCACTGCCAGCACCCACACATCCAGACAGCCCCACGGCCTGGATTGGGGTCACCCTGGGGACTCGGGGACACCCATCCTCACCTCCACTAGATGTCAGCATCGGGACAGCAATGCCAGCAGCTCTCAACACGGTTTCATTTCTGGAGCTGTACCATAGGACCTGCTGCAGCACCACTGGTGCTGAGCGGCACTGGGCAGTCCCCCCTCCTGGTGCCTGCTGGAGGGGCATCTGGGTGACAACCAGAACTTGAGGAGCTCAGCTTTCAAGGTTGGGAACAGACAATTGCACAGATATTTGGCAGGCAAGTAAGAGCATTCCTAATACTGGACTTGCCGTGTAGAGATGTACTTGCAAAGCAGCACTCAGAGCAGAGTGTTTCGAACAAAGAAAATTCACTAAAATCCATCTCAATACAGAGACAAACTATTTTATTGTGTTTCAACATGCTGTCAACACCACGAGATACTCATTTTGTTCTCCTGGGTCTTATTGGGCTAGGTTTAAGCATCAAGCAGATACTAAAAACCTCCCTGACGTAATTCAAACCAACAGCATGTGACCGTATTTGCCTCACCTGGAGTTATGGAAAAGGTATTAGAGTGAGGAAGGAAAGAGGGTGTGTAGAGAGAAAGCAGCCTCCCAGCTCCAAAGGAAATTCCCACCACAGCTTAACCTGCAGGGCCATTTCAGCCCCCACGCAAAGGGCAGCCTCCAGGCTCGGCTACCTCTGGGTAACTGCCACTTTGGCTGTTGTACAACGAGAACTGCACAGTCTGACAGCAGGCAGAGAAACAGTTTACACACTGAGCAATAGGACCAACATTGACACATTCCCTTTCATCTGAAGATGATTTTAAATGCAACGGATAAGAGCTTTTATCCCTTTCAGAGAGGAACAGCCACAGAGAGGACAAGTGCCTACCTGGCCTAACATCATGTAGTAAGTTAAAAACCAAGACTAGAATACAAACCTTTTTTAACATGTCCTTTCCTCTAATCCTCCAGATCACCAACTCTTGCCAGCAAAAGGTACACTAAAGACTAGCTTAGCAGGTGCAATCTGAGATGGATTTTGTTACCTTGACTTGGTTTGCACATCACCCAGTGCAGATGTGCTTTGTGCTGCAAAGCACCCACCGGATGCTTGCAGAGAAGACCCAAAAGGAAAATCCACCTGACAGCCCCCAAAGGATAGGAGAGAAGGAGGCGCAGCTTGGCACTCCGGTCCCCGGCTGAGCCTGCAGCTGGCAATTTGGGAAGATAACTCCTTGCTTACAAGCGAGATGCATCTGTTAGTGAGGCTACTTAGAAACATTGAATATTATTTCATTAATCCAGAAATTAATTTTAATTTGGCAGATTTTAATGAAGTCAGGAGAGCTGCTGAGAGCTTCCAAGCAATTATGGTTTTTCCCTTCATGGGAAGGAGGCTGCACTTGCCAGCCCAGCAATGCCAAAACACATTTTTCCTTCCCTTCCGTAAGCAGAGAGCCCAGTGATCATCCGCTCTTCCGAGCACAGCTCGGAGCCAGTACCTGCACCGCTGCGTCGAGTGCTCATGTCAGCTACGTAGGTCCATTCATTCGTGGCTGGGTTATATTGCTCAACAGTACTAAGGCACTGACGGGATGCTCCATCGTAACCCCCCACGGCATAGAGCTTACCTGGAAGAGACATACATTGGCATTGGCATTATGACTACGACTGATTTATGTTACCATCACGCCTGATGGCCCCAGGTGAGGACAGATCCTGAATGAGGGAGTCCCTGGGAGATGTGCCTAAACCTGCTGGGATATCTGGGGAAAATCCTACCGAAAGGACCTGAAGTAAACTAACGGACAGGTGGGATTGTTTTTAAAGCTGTTAAAGCTCTCAAGTAAGACAAGGAAATAACACAACATGACAGCTTAATTAGAAGCCAAAAGCCCAGAGGGTTTTCCAAATGACTTGTTGGCCCAGAAGAAGAGGTAACATCAAAGCGTGTTCTGCTGATCCAACGTTTCCTCCTGTTCAGGTGCCACAAAGCAAAGTGTTATGTCAAAGGTCAATACTGCACATTAATTACAATATCACATGAGCAATAAATATGCAATAGCCTCTTATGTTAATATAATACCTGCATGGGAACCTAGACCTGAATTTGAAGAACCTGGGCCAAATCAAAACCAACCAATGCTGCTAGCACAGTTGGGGCCAGCCTGCTCACTCATGCCAGGTGATCACAACACAGAAGATACCACAGGAGACCCTCACAGCATGGTGTATCTGTCCCTCCCTACCTCAATTCAATGAAAAGCTGGACAACACACTTGTAGTGAGACTGGAAAAACACGGTCAGATGGCACAGGACTACACCATACAATGAAATAAGGCTGATGCTCTACCACGTCCTCTGTTCACAGACCTGACTGACAATCTCTCCCTATCTCCCTGTATTGTCTATCAGCTCGTTTTGCATTTAGGTAGTAAACTCTGGGCAGAGAGGGTTTCTTTAGGTGGTCTAGTAAAGAAACACAACACAAAGGTGTTCTGGTTCTGGACCTGGCCTCCCAGACACTGCAATAAACAACCATGAATAAAGTTCAACAAATACATAGGAAAATTCTAACCCAAACTTTTGTACAAAACCCATTAATAAGACCAATTTTCAGTCCATAACAGCAAAGCCTGGCCACAAATGATCTATGCAACTCTTTATCACATGAGACCGCGACCAGCAGTTATCATCTACGCTCTTACACTTTTCCATCCTCCTGTTTCCTTGATGCCTGCAAGGCTCAAAGAACAGGCCAGCTCTTTTCTTTCTCATGGTCCTGCCTCCGACCCCTGCTCTCCCTTAGCTCCACTCATACCTTCGTCAGGCTGTGATCATTTGGAGAGCTTTGCAGGGATCAGGTTTACGACTGCGCTCCTTCTGCATCTTCCTGTCTCTATAAACATTTCAAACTCTTATTTGTGCTGTTGTTTCAACCTGCCTGGTGTCAGTCAATGAATCAAGGTAAGAGTGCCAGACAGAGCGAGACTAGGTCCCTGGCTGGCATCAATTAGATATTTTCAGTAGCCACAGACATCAGGTCAATCTTCATGACGTTCAGATGAACGCTGTGGATTAACTGCAGGCTGCAGCTTGTTTCCTACACCAATGTGATGAGCTTTTCTTCCCCATCACATGCCCTCATTTTTTTTTTTTTTATCATGGACTCCAACACGTACAATACTTATTTGCACTTTCAAACAAAGCAAAGGAAAAGGATTTCGTGTCTCCAGTAGAAAACCTGTCCATAGAAATTCAACTGTCGGGTACGTATGTTTGTTCCACATTCAAATGACTGACCCACTTTAGCAAATCCCACTGATGACCAGCAGCCCAGCACTTCACAAGCAGGGGCCAACTTTGAAGGAGATGCTTCCTAAATATACAAATTTAGCAGAACCACCACTATTTATTCTGACTTTATCTCCCTCCCTCTTCTCACACGACCCTCCACCCACCTCGCCTGCCTCGCGCCCGAGCTGCCGCCGCACCAGCGTTGGCTATTGTCAGTCCTGCTCATTTACGAACCAGAGCAAAGCGTGCCGTGCGTGACGGCAAGCCTGATGTCAATAAACACAGGTCCTGGTATTCCTGCCAAACTACCAGCCTGGGGCCGTGGGATGAACTCTGCTCCTGTTTTTGTCGCTGAGCAGATTTTCTGTGATGGATACTCCGTCCAGGCAGTGTCTGCTGATAGCAACAGCATGCTTTTCACTGGTCAGAAGCAGCTCAGGAAGAGTAAGGATTCAAAGGCATTTGCACACACCTAATGGTGTTCACAGGAGGCATAGGCTGGTCTGATATGGGTCTCGGAAAGCTACACATGATTTTTCACTACGATAAAGAGGAGAATGGAAAAAGCTGCAGTGATTATGTCATATAAAATACATCTTTACCAACTAAAGATAGTCTAGAGAACAGTTCCTGCAGTTCCCTCCTATTGTACTTAACCGTTCAGGCTTCTGCTGGACACAGTAACATTTGCTTGATGGAAATGGATGCTGATTTTCTTACCCTCCACAACTCCAACTCCAACACTGCTTCTTCTTGTGTTCATGGGAGCCACAAAAAACCACTCATTGGTTTTATAGCTATAGGCCTCAACTGATGCCAGACCTAGTTAAAAAGGGGATACACAGGTTTTCTAATTAAAAAAAAAGAGAAGAAAAAAAGATTGGTGTTGCACTTTCATCTGCCTTCCACCTCCTCCCAAGCCCGTAATTCCCCCCACACTCCTGCAACCCAGTTTTCTAGTCCTTTGCCTTTCAGACTGGGAACAGCATCTCAACGCCACCTCTCCAGCAGCTGGAAACATTGCTGCCCCATGGCCTCTGCCCTGGGATTGCTGCCCCTCCGATGTGCCGGGGACACCGAGGAGGAGCAGAGTCGGAATTCCAAGCCCAAAAGTTTCACATCTTTTCAAGCATTACAAAATGTCCATGCAAAGGTTTAAAAGTTCCCCCAAACCTCATTACATTGTACTCATCACCAGCTGAAATAGTGAGTTTAGGGCTTAATCAAGTGGCAAAGATGTACAGCAGAGGCAGAGGTGTGAATCTAAACACGCAGTTAAGCCAAGATAAATCCCAGACACGCATACACCATAAGATGCCTTACTGGCATTTTATTCATGTTGCTATGCAAAATTTAACCAAAATCAGGAAAAATCCCTTTTCAGTTCAGAATAAGCATATTCATACAGAGAACGAGACTGAAAGAACTGTATCACTAAAGAAAAAAACGAGGGTGAGATACTCTGCAATTACTCATGGCTCAGAACTGACCATGCATGAGGTTAGTTAAAACGTGCACTAAACCCAATCTCTGGCTCTTTCTCTACAACATCATAGAGGAAGGGTGCAAGAACCTCACTAAAGCTCTGCAGCTTTGCAGGGGTCTCTGAAAACATTTTTTTCGGGTCAGGCACTGCCTGGTTTTCGCTCAGTCACCTACCAGTGCTGCCATCAAAGCCGCCCACTGCGTACAGGAGATCATTGAGCACAGCTGCGCCTAAAGTGCTTCTCCTTTCCTGCATGCTGGCGATGGACGTCCACTGGTCCTTCACGCCATCGTACACATCAACCGTCCGTACCCTTAAAGATCCATTAAAGCCCCCGACAGCATAAACATTGCCAGCCATAAATACCACACCTGATAAAAGAGGAGAGAGGTTTTACAGAGGTTTTACAAACAGCTTGGGAAGGGAGTATCATCAGGTGTGTAAGACAGCAGGGAAGAGCAGAACGTGGGCAAGACTTTGACATTTTCTGCAGGTTAAGAGGATTGGAGCCAAGTATGATAAAACATACATGTTGTATGGAAGATGAAATGCACATAAATACAGAGCAACATAAGGCACAGATGGATTTCACACCTGAATGAGTAATTTTCTGAGCCAGAGAGGACACCAAATGGTGATCCACATTCACAACCCTCTCAGATGTCTTCAGAGGAACACTCCCAACTTACAGATCTGCTCTCCATCATCCACCCCTCAGCACTGACAGGGACTGATTCAGCTCCTTTGATTTTCACTAGGAAACCAGCAAGGAAAACTGGATCCCTGTGGGCTGCCAGGCCAGCAGGATGGGAGCAGGAGGCGGGGAAAAACACTGATGGAGGAGCAGCCAGAAGAGAGAGGTGATGAAGGGGAGACAGTGGCTATGGAGGGCAGAAAGGCAGGAGCAACATCTCTGAAGAGCAGGGCATCCACCTGAATGAGAAGGATTCATGTGCATAGGGAAAG
>NW_010513951.1:45318-53006 GCF_000687285.1 Phaethon lepturus
AAAAAGAAAGAGCTGCTTGAGGCCAGGGGGACAGGGGAAGGCTGAAGGACATCCCAAGGACACCCATCCAGACTTGAAGAGCTGCACTGGGAAAACAAAAAGGGTTACAGCAAGTGTTCCCATTACCTGCTCTGCATCTCCGGGAGGGAAGCTCAGCAACCTGATCCCACCGCTCCTCCTCAAAATCATAGCACTCCACACTGCGAATGGCTTTGGGTGCTTGCCCACCCACCACGATCATTACCTGGAGAGGCAAGATGAAAGCTAGAAAACCTCTGACATTAGCCCAGGCAGCTACTCTCTGCGAAGAAACCATCGTCACAGCCTGGTCAGGAGCAGCTGCCAAAAACATGCCGCAGCCTCACTAAAAGCCTCTGCAGGGTGGGGGGGAGTTATCTCCAACTTAACGCACGCTAAAGATGGCAGCACCATTCACCGTTTCTGAGGTGGGCAACCTGCCCTATTTCCCCTTGAAACACAAAACCGCTTTGCACCATGGCACACACAAGACTCGCTGCAGAAGTATTTTTTTAAGTGAAGATGATCTCTCTGGCTTCCAGAGCCAGCCCACTGTTCAGTCATTATCTTCATGGTGGTGCTAAAAATAATCGATGCCACTAAGCAAATAAAACCTGACAGCTGTATTGCCACCTGCGGGGAAGACGACACTTGGGGAAATCACTGGGACTATTAAAACCCAGGGTGCTGGGCGGCCGAAGGAAATGATTTGTCAGCTTCAGTAAGGCTTTTGGCTGCAACTTGTATTGATGCAAATCCAATAATTAAATCCTAAATTCCTTACAGACAGGGAAGATCTATGTGAAGGTGACTGAGGGCAATCTCAGGAGCATAAGAACCACTCTGCCGGATCAGGCTAAAGGTCCATCCAGCCCCAGGCTCCATTCCCAGCAATGGCAAACAGTGGACACTGGTGAAAAAGTGAGAAGACGTGGATGGCGTTCAGTGTGGTCCTTCCCAAATCTGCCCTGACGGCCACCAGAAGGCAAGCTCCCCACGGACTCGCTGACTTGCCCAGGGGCTGTGGTTCGAGGCACCTGCAGCTCAGCACTCGAGGGCTGCCCATGGCTGCTGAGCCCTGCAGACCAACACGTCCACAGGCAGCGTCCAAACCACCTGCACCTACAAACAGCTCGACCTGCACTTTGTTCTGAACACGTTTCCTTCGACTCTCCACAGCTATCAAGAGGGAGGATTTGCTCCCCTTATCACAACAAATCACTACCCAAGACAACCTGATTTTTACAAGGCCAAGGAGCTAGAAGCAAGATAACGGGGCTTCAAATATAGTCAAAGAGTAGATGATAAACTGGCTTTAGCCTCTGCAAGGCAGCTGTGAGTAGCTGAGGGGATAAGATCATCACTCAAGGTCACTAGGGTAATAAGCTCAACTCTAATCACGGTTGCTTTAAAAGTACAGAGCTGGACAGCAATTTCAAGAATTTGAAGAGTATGAAAATAGTGGACTGTTTGATCTACAAAGATGAGACCGTGACATTAGAAAGCAAACAGTCTAAATTAGGAGCCTGACTACTGTTGTGTAACAGTCTTCCATGGAGAGCCACAGAGCTTCACATGATTACAGAATTAAGAGATTTCACAGCAGATGGTAATCCCTCATCAGCGGGACCAACAGGCCAGATGAAAGTTTCTCAGTAACAGGATTGCTGGAAGACCATCACCTTCTCCTCTTTCTTTAGAGTTAAAAAGAAGGGAGGAGAGACTTGCAGAAGATCTGCGTTTGTACTCCTACGTCATGGTATAAAAGATGTTGAGAACCTCTGAACTCGCTGGTTCACTGTTCATTTTATCCTTAACTACTTTAGCCCTTGAACAAGGGTCACATCAGCCCTCCATGATACCCCCAAAGCTCTGTTCTACCAACTTCATCTCAGCGCCAGCAGGCAGAAAGGACACAACATGCCCACACACTCTGCAGAACCACAGTTTCTTAATGGACAGTTCAACATCTAAACATCTGAATAGTCCCTCATAGCACAGATCTCATATACCATCCCACAAAACAAGCTCCCTATGACTTGTGCTTAGAAAAATAATACACTGTGGTTTTGATGTCTTACAATCTCCAAAACGCTTATTAATAACTTCAGCGACAGGCTGTTGAGGGACATTGTGCCAAACTGCGTTTATCTCTGGGGCATGGGGAAAATCATTTCTGTTGTCATTTTTTTTTCACTAATAAAGTGGTGGCCAGAGCATCACATGCCTGCAGGCTAAATGCAGGGAGTAACAAGGATTATTCAGTAGCTGCTTTCAGTCTATTGAAATCTACTTCAGACTTCCTGCCCACGGGTCTGGATGCCGTTGTTTCCTCCTTTCCTGGCTTCCGATTACGGATACGGGAAAAGGAAAGACACCTACTGTGACCCTCCTCAGCAGGGCTCCACCACAGTGCTACAAGCCAGCAGAAACCTCAGCCAACCCTCCGAGCACTACAGGCAGCTGCCTACAGCCGCTGCCGCTCCATGGGTCAGCGACTCTCAAGCCACAGCTCCAGGAATAACAGCCGTTCACAAAACCACTTGTGGCTGACAAAACGTTTCAAGAGCAGAGCCTTGCCCCTGGGAGCAGCAATATTGCTTCTCCTAAGGGTTTATCGAAGTTTATCCAACTCAATTACGTATCCTTGGTGGGTACAGGCAATACCAGAAGAGGGAGTAAAACACTTCAAAGGACGATCATGGAGTTAGTGAGTAGTAATGCGGCAAGTACACAAGCTCCTTTCAAAGACAGAAAATGCCACCACAGTAATATGGTGTGAGGTGACACGAAGCGACAAACTCTGCTTACCTTTGGCAGGCTGACGGGAGTCCTCGGCTTTGTTCTGGGATTCTTTATCAGTTGCCTTTGATCCAGAGGAAGCAAATGATATTTCATGGCCTCGATAAGGAAGTCTTTACAGGTGTTGTTATTCTTGATTAAAGCTTCTTCTTCAACTGTCTGAGAACATGCACACACATGAAAGATCAGTTAAACTGAAGCACTTGGTGGCACAGGTCACAAGCACATGAAACCTGGAATTTGTCTTCCAAAGTACCAACATAAAAGAAATGCATGACAGACACAGCCTTCCAGCTCTTCCCAAAGAAACACAGGCAGTAACATCCAAGCTCCTCAATTTTCTTCCAGTATCACCCAAGAGTAGCAGTGCTCCTGCTATTTTACCAGCCTCTGCCAGACACTTAATATCTTAGCAGAGGAAGATTCACCAGGATTCTCGGTACAAAACAAGTAGTTTCTTTTATCTGGGTCAGAATTTTTAAGGAGAGGCAGTATCTTTTACTCAATCTGAAGATATAGGTGAGAAAAAAAAATACATGGTGGCTTCATCTTGTGAATATCAATTTTATTTTAATTGTATTGATTTTTTTAGACACACGATAAAAGCACAGCAGTCAAAAAGCCCATATGCCAACCTCTTCCTTTGGAGATTCTCAGATCATAATCCAGGCCCAGGTCCCAGGAATTAACTTGTTGAGAACAATCTCTAAATCAGACTAAGTCAGAGAGCATCTCACCGGCCGGTCATGCAGACCTATCTCTACGTGCAGAACGCATCTTAAACCAAAATTATCACAAATGAAGTGTTTTCACTGAGCTAAATTTACCTGCGCACTAGGGGAAAAACCAGCACAAGCTTGTAACACCAATACCTGGGTATTTTCAGAGTGAAAAATCCCAAGATATTAACTTCTAAATGCTTCCACCAAGAGGGGTAGGAGCTCCGCTCTCATCACTGCCTGGCAGAGCACAGGTCACATTTACAAGAAGGTTTCTGTGCACATACATTGATTTCAGAGTCCACCCAGTTTTTCCTTTTACTTCTCTGTTTACAGACTCAGTGACATGCCAAATAACCCATCTCAGACACAAACAGCCAAGCCATTGATTTAGGAGCTTCCAGCAGCTTAAGTGCAAGTATTAATTACTTATTTGCAGACTAACCTGTACAAGATAATCTCTGGGCAAAAGGGGTAGGCGAACATGCTCCATCAGTTTAGCCATGTGCTCTAAGCGAGATTCCTTCTCATAATTTATCCAAGAAATAACCGCTTCAAAGACCTATACAGATAAAGTACAATTAAACGGAGAAGAGAGAGCAGGCTTGCACAGTGACCTACCCAAAACCAAGAGCATTGTGACTTTACAGTGTCGAAGGAAGGAGGTGCAAGGTCTCTACCAGACAGATGAAAAAGCCGTGACTATGCACGGAGCACGCGGACCTCGGCAGCAAAGACCATGCATACTAGTAAGCAACTTCACATCTAGATGTGCTGTGTCACCCCCAAAACTAAGCATGTGTCCAGGACAATCATATACCTCTTGGACATTACCACTGGAAGGCAGCCAGGAAACTTAATTAGCTTGCTGACATTTGCACTGGACTTTATTCATTAAATCAGCTGCAACAATTACTCCTGATAACAGAGGTTTCCCCTCCCGAAGGAGCCTGGCCACGCAGCCAGCCACTGCGCTCACCATCATATTTAACCACGGCACCAGTTCCTCCCCCCGCCAAGAACAAAGAATTCTTCAGGAAAAGTTCACCACACGCGCAGGAAAACCCGCGCCTGCAGCGCGGAGCCTCTGCGCTGCGTGCGTTTCACTGCTGAAAACACGCGGATACTCCAGCCGGGAAACAAGGGCACGCCGGACTTCTGGTCTGAACCAAAATCTAGTTTTACACCCAGATCCAACCGGTTCAGATAAGCATCCAAACTTTGGCTCCGTGACGAACTGCTCACAAAAACAAGCCCGTGCAGCAGGAGCCGCGCAGAGCCCTGCGCGATGAACAGACGCGGGCAGAAGCGTCCTACATGGGCTCCGGCATGAATATGCATGTGCTTACATAACTGAGCGCCTCACTCCTCCCAGAAGAAAGGCCTAAAAATGTCACCGAGAGAGGGAAAGGCTTCCTGAAACACCCAGCACGGCAAGGAGAGGGGCCGGTGTGGTCCCAGATGCCGCACAGCAGGACCTGGATCCTTGCAGTGGAGTCTCCCCACAGAGTCAGAATTAAATCCTGACCCTTAAACTCACATCTAGAGGCAAAATTCCCCAAGTGCTCCCACTGCCCGGTTACTCCCGGGGGGCTGAGCACAGCCACCTCCTGCAGACCCCGGCCGTTCCGTGCTTCCCTCGAAAAGCACCGCTGGCCCTTTGTCCCAACACGCTCGGGATGCGCCCTTGGTTTCAACTTCTCTCCAGGGTCACCAAATGGTCAGGCCAATTTGCACAGAAATTTTCTTCTTTCTTTCCATCCCTCTCATCACTCCCCAAGAAACCATTTTGTTTGGTCCAAGGTCACTAATTTGACAAAATTAACCGGAACTGAGGGCACCATCTCTCGGTCCCCAATTGTTCCTGGCAAATGTATTTGCGGGAGGTGCCGGCAGACACATCCTCCCACAAAGGAGCAGCAGAGCGGAAAGGGGTTTCCTCCTCTTAGGCTAAACTATGTATTTTTAAAAAGCAGTAAAGCACCAGCCTCATTTCCTATGCCAACAAACACTTCTGCTGAATTATTTGGAATTCAGGACGCTGCGATGAGGATTTAAGCAACGCAACGGGGAGCCACGCAATCAAACCCAGCAAATGCAGGGGAAAATAAGTACTGCAGAACCTTTAAGTATTTTAAAAATGAAAATAAACAAACAAACAATTTCACTTCGGCTACAAGGCCTTTAAAGTAGAAACTAGGTTGTTGTGAGATTTTTAATTGCAAATTAGTGTGGAAGGAGCATAAAGCCAATGTTTAGCCAAACATGCTTTTCATTAACCTCTTTGCATAAATGCTGAGCTAGCTACAGAACAGGTCGCAGGACTGGGACCACGCATGATGACACTGAACAAGTTTTAAAGGAAGGTAAAGCAAACGTGCTTCCTCGGTGCTGCAGACTGCTCCTGAGGTAGGCACAGCATCAGTGGATGTCACCCTGCTGCGCCTACTCTAAAAATAACAGAATTTAAAAAAAAACAAAAACAAAATCAGATTCTGGCACCTTCCGTTGGCTCTGATTCCTGATTTTAGGGAGGGAGGACGGGGAACAGACAGCAATATCTCTGTTTAAAGGCCACATCTGTTTCCACTACTGCCATGCCTTCCCTCCACACGCCGTGCCCGCTGCGGACCCCCAGCAGCTGCTGCCGCTCCCCCAGGAGAGGGGTTCTTCCAGCCACGCCAGACCCGCTGCCGAGCTGTGATGAGACGAAGCACTTACCCACACAGCTTTATCCAGAGCAGAGGCACGGGCTGAGTTAGCAGCGGGCACCGGCCTGGCTGTAGGAGCTTGGGAGAAGCAGATTTCCCACTCCGTGGAGTAGAAGGGTAAAAGCCTGGAATATCCCCTTTGTGCATACTACCTAAGCAAAGAGCAAGCCCAGATGTTTTCCCAGTCCCTTCAGCCAAAAATCCAGTTGTTAGATACTCCCAGGAGTGAGGACCAAACTGTGCATCAGCTTCTACTGCATGTCAGAGGCATGAAACGATGAGTTGATTACTGGGCTCTGTGCAAAATCCCCAATCCAAAAATCCCAACCCGCTTAAACATTTCTTTTGTCACTATTCTGAGGTGGCAGGAGCCCTCTCTCAAGGGCTGGAAGCCCCTCCATTTCACACATCATTAGTAAATATGACTAAACATAATTTTTTATGGTTTTTCCTTGCTTGCGTACACTGTTATAATTAAAGCGCCGATTAGGTCAGGTACAGAAAGCATTGATAAAACAGCCTTCGAAGTACTCAGCTATAGCAAAAAGTGCAGGCAGGGACCAAAATAAAGCTTTGCCCTAGGCCAAAAGGGCCTGTGCAACTGCAGAGGCTGGCAAAAGGAAGGGGGAGAGGCAGAGAAAGGAGGATAATCTCTGAATAAAGGGGAAAACATTGTCACCATTTTACAGTTAAAATAGATTTCTGTGATAGCAGACAATTTGATGTCCTGGGGATATAAGTATGCCAAAATTTGTGGAGGTAAAGAATATATTTTATTAAGCCAATTGGCATCAGTTGGGGGGTGGCAGAGGAAGGGGAGAGCACACAAGCTCTTGGGCACACGTTCCTTGAAGCATTATTAAGGGCAATACCTCGCTCCCTGTCCTTGTTACCTTCTGGCCCTGGAAGGACTCAGCTATAAAACTTCCCAGTGGCCCAGAGACGGCAACGCTCTGGCTCACAGGCTGCGGTACACGCGCGACACACGGGAAGAACAGGAACCTTTCATGAAATCTGGATGTGACAGTTTAGCGCTCAGATTTTTGAAGTATTTGCCTACTTACAACATCTTATTGCTTAAAAATAGTTACCTATCCAGCACATATGCACATGCATACACATATAGATGTATGTATAGATATATACAGACATACACACATATATATACTTTTTTTTAATATATATATACACACACATACATTTTACACATGGACCTGTTGGAGTGAGTCAAGAAGATGATCAAAGGGCTGGAGTACCTCTCCTATGAAGACAGGCTGAGAGACATGGGGTTGTTCAGCCTGGAGAAGAGAAGGCTCTGGGGAGATCTTGTAGCAGCCTTCCAGGACCTGAAAAGGGCCTGCAAGAAGGCTGGAGAGGGACTTTTTACAAGGGCATGTAGTGATAGGATGAGGGGTAATGGCTTTAAACTGAAAGAGGG
>NW_010513951.1:53070-75693 GCF_000687285.1 Phaethon lepturus
TGCCCCATGCTGGGGACTGCTCAAGGCCAGGTTGGACGGGGCTTTGAGCAACCTGGTCTAGTGGAAGGTGTCCCTGCCCGTGGATGGGGGGCTGGAACCAGACGATCTTTAAGGTCCTTTCCAAGCCAAACTGTTCTATGATTGTATGATTTTTTTTTTTTAATAATATGTATCTCACATGTTAGCAGATAGGAAGAATAAAGGTCAGGAAAACTGTCTGTCATGAAGCTAATACAAAACAGTAGCCTAAAAGTCCGTCCTCAATTTTCAGCATTTCTTTGGACTCCAGCACGTATTTCATGTTTATGTTCCAAACCCATGCTTTGCGTATCTCCTGTTATTCCTATCTGTTGTTTTCAACATACAGCTTATGCTTACATTTCCTTCCACTGCCTTGCATTCTCAACTTTTACAGTTGAAGAAATACTGGGTTTGATTGTATAAAGCTCAGATGAGGGAGGGAGTACTTTGATTTCTCTGGGCACAAGGCCAACAAAAGCTTTTTAACAATGCTGCACAGGACTGGAAAAATTGGTTACTCAACTTGCACTTCCCTTTGCAGGCTGCTTGGCTCATGCAGAGCGATTCTGCTGCGAGGTCACGCCATTTGTTTCTTCCCTTTTTGGCCCTGCCTGCGTGGCACCGAGCAGCACCCCACGCGACGCCCACGCTAGCCCTACGCCTGCAGGAACGCACTCCCGAAGCCTCCGAGTCTGCTGGCTCAGGATCTGAATGAAGCATCGCTGCATTCGCACTTCACGTGCTGCGGGTTTTCCGGCAAGCTTTACAGTCCGTATGGGCACAAGCACACGCGCATCTGCAGCCCAGAGGGGCTGAGCAGGATGGTGCACACACCTGGACACGCAGTCTGGCCAGCTCAGCACACCCAGCTCCAGCCTTGTCCCACCAAAATGCAGGCATTCAACAGCAGTTCTGAAGTCACGAGCCACATAACCCTCAACCTCTCCTGTAGCCTCCCGCAGGTGTCCATCTCCCCGTAGCAACAATTTGGAGGTGAGACGAAGGACCCAAGGCACATACCTCTCCCCAGAAACCTGCTGCAGGTCACGCAAGAAGCCCACAGCAGAGAAAGGGGCTGGAGCTGGTGTTCAGCAAATACCATAACCACTGGTCACCCTCCTTCCCAGGACAACAAGACTACACAAGATGTACTGAACATTTAAACCACAAAACAACATCAACCAGTGCCTTTTTTTCCCTTTTCCATTGAAACACTGATGATGCTAGAAAAAAGTTTCTTTCCTTTTTGGTTGCAGGCCTCCTTTACTTGTTCTGTCCGATGTCCAACAGAAGCCAATATTCCTCCCTGGCCTAATGAAATTCACCTTTTTCGAGGTTTTATGGCAGGTAACACAAGCTTTACACGAACAGCAGATGGGAGGGTCCTAGTTTTCCAGAGAGAAAAGGTATTCAGTTCTGTCCCCCAGGGCTTTTGGAAGAGATACGAATCTGAGAATCATTACTTTCTAGAAAGAACAACCAAGTGAAGGTCATTTTTATGTGTTTTTAGGATTTACATTATTATTAATTTTCCTTTCCACATGAGCTCAGTTGGAAAAAAGCCCCTAAGGAGCGTAACATAAGAACAGTTCCCAATGTAAGATCTAGAAACATTCCATCATTCTTACATTCACTGTTGCTATACAATTTACTGTACCTTTTCTTCAGAGGAGACTGTGAGCTTGTCACTCGATATTAAACTGCAAACCTGGTCCAGACTAAGGCTAAGAAATTCTTCTCCTAGCATCACCTCAGGAAAGTGCTGCTCTGTTCAACAAATGAAAAGGGGGAACAGAAAATTATAATGAAATCCATGCTTTAAGTCAATGGAACGACTACAGCATTCGGAGAACTGCTGGTATTACAGCTCTGAGCACCCGAGACAAACAATGCACCACAACTGCATGGTGGAGCAGAACAAGAAAATAGTCTCAGAGCAGGTTAAAGAAATATGATGTTATTTCAAATAACACAAGTCAGTTTGGTGCATACCAGTCAGCAGCAAATACTGAGGGAACCCATGGCATCCAGCTGAATCTGTATGTGAGGAGGCACACGGAGAGATGGGCAAGGGGGATCCTCATCCCATGCATGCACATGGGATCGGCTCTCCTTCTCTCCTTCCACCTTTTACTTCTTTCCCCCAAATGTGTAAATTTAACCTTTCTCCCACTCCAAACCCTCAGCACCCATCTTCCCCAGCAGCTTTGCCCCTTTCCACTCAAGTCCGCAACTGTATAAACTTGTTTTTCTCCCTTTTCGCTTCCAAATCCCTCCATGCTGTAACTTTGGGAGCCACTTGAAAACAAAATACACATCCTGCTTATAATCCCAAACTGGAAGAATTATGACCTATTGCAATATGGGTCCAAAAAGGGTCATCAAATCTGTCAAGCTTTACATCTAGCCAAAGGGCACTAGGAAACAATTACTTTCTAAAAAATAATTCCTAGGTCAAAATCGTTGTTAGCCAGTTGCAGACAATTTTATTTTTGCAAGCATTTGTTACATATACACACCAATTTAATCTCACCTGCCATTTCCTGAGTCCCATTTATCTTTGACTGAAATAGGGAAAATATGAATCTCAGTCATTTTATCTAAGCAGCTTTTTTCAAGCCCTAATCCCTTTATCTTCGAGAAGCGCAGACTCATATATCCTAAGAGCTGCCTCCACAGCAAGGTCTGCCTCTAGTTTTCACCTCTGCCAAAAAGCAGCACTCCAGGGACACAAGCTGGCATAACTTCCAGAGAGGAGCTCCTTGGAGATCATACCTGAAGAACTCCTCTCCAATGCTGGTGCTGCAGAGGGCTCTTGGGTTTCCCCAGCCACAGACCCTATTTGGTCCCCTTAGGGGACCAAAACACCACAGCTAAGCCAAAGGTTCTGACTAAAAATAGCAGTATCTGGATAAAGTTTAATACTCTGTTATGCTGGAAAATATAAGATCTAATGAACTCTCCTGGCCTTAAACACTTGAGAAGCAGGAAATGCTGCTGGATGTACTCTGACTTCTGGACACAACCTCCTGTTCATTCTGGACTGGCATCTGGCAGTAGAAAGATATTTGATCTTTTGTTATTAGTTGGAAGCAAATAAAAATATTTGCTGATTTTAATAAAAGTAACTTGTGCCTGCATCAAGAAGGCGCCTCCACCTACTAAAGTTATCCATTGGCCAGAACTAAGCATTTCTCAAGTAACTGAGCTCATGCACACATGGACTCTTGAGCTTGGGGACTTCTGTCTTAGTTTAACGCTGTTACATAAACAACATAGTGAAAAGAATTTTAATGACATTTTTATTAATGGAGTTCCATTAACATTACATGGGCTGTTGTACTAACTGGGACTTATGAAGGCCAATAAAACAACAAAGCAGACTTTCTAATTGCCAAACAACCAGATAAA
Organism: Phaethon lepturus; assembly: GCF_000687285.1. Classification (NCBI taxonomy): domain Eukaryota; kingdom Metazoa; phylum Chordata; class Aves; order Phaethontiformes; family Phaethontidae; genus Phaethon; species Phaethon lepturus. Next base: position 56,503 of record NW_010513951.1, read on the forward strand.
TATACAGTGAATGCACTGCTTGTTGGGTTAAAGATTAAACAGGGCCTGGAAGCAAGGATAATGAGATATTACAAGCAAGCCTTTACACGATTAACCATTCCTTCCAGAGTACCTTTTCCTCCAGGGGATAATACAGCCAGAGCAGCTGAAAAGGTTTTACTTTTATTTGCAGGAGAATAGGGGAGGACTTGGTGGGCACATTTTTATTCCACTGAGCCTACTTATGGTCCAATTAAGGACAAAACCATACCAAGGAAAATCTTGCAGGACAGAGCAGGTGCTCTGGGAGACAGCAGGTGTATTTTTTCCCTTATACAAATAGACAGAAAAGCAGAAAAACAAACTGAGTAGCAAAAACTACTAGCTTCTCCCAAGCAGAGGTCAAGGGCAACCCTACCAGAGAAGACTGGAAAGTGCTGAGGACTTAAGAGCATGGAGCCACTTGGAACAACTTTACATTTAAGACGTAGAGGAGAAATGCTGAAAGCCATTGCCTGCACCTACTTATTGCAACGAAACACATCCGCTCTCAAGGAAGCAAGAGTCTATCCACCCTTGGGGTAGGCGGCCATTGCTCCCCAGATCAGAGGCTCAAACTGCATGACAATTTTAGCTGAGTGTTCCCACTGCCACCTACAAGATTCAATTTTGCCCGGTGCCATTTATTCCTAGAATGCACAAATCCCCAGATTGCCTGCTGCTCCCATGGGGCAGCGTACACAGGGATGACACCAGCACGCCAACACTGTGCTGTTCAACAGGCAGTCAAAGAGCTTATTAGGAACATACGAAGGAACTATTTTGTAGGCTGGGATCCAGAGGATCAGGTTTCTTTACCTCCTTAGGTGTTCCCCTGTGACCAAACCACATTTCACAATTTGCAGCATCACAGAAAGTTACAAGTCTACAAGCCAATAAAGTATTCCCTTCCCAGTTCTAACACTAGAAGCATGAAGAGACCAACCAGGATGTGCTGATCTTCTTCAACCTATGAATCATCATATCTGGAAGCAGGTTTAACTCAACAAACGGATGACCCTTCCCTCACCTGCGTAGGCATTTGCCTGCTGCAGCAGTTCAGTACACGCATGCACATCAGCAAAAGCTCGGATTCCAAGGCAGTTCGTGGGATGCAGCTGGGACTGAAGAAAGTCACAGCAGTTTTTTCTAACATCCATCAATTGCAATAAACTAGCAGCTGGCAACAAAACCTGCAAAGGCAAGAAAGGGGAATTAGAGTTTGATTCATACCTTGCACAAATTAGGTGTAATTCCCCTTCAGACAGGAACACGTTCCTGTGGGGTACAACAAGGAAGGTTAAAATTTGAGCACTATCTGTATGCAGAAGATGCCTGTCTGTGCTAAGAGATGGAAACAGTTATCTCATGCTGGGCTAAGACCAGACATCAAGGCAAGTAAAGGGAGGACAAAACGCAAGCAACCATGGACACACCTGGATTTCTGGCTTTGTTGCAGGTAGGTCCTGCACACAGATTTATTTTTTTCATCACTGAAAAGCTTTATGTTATCTACATGCATTACCATCACATTCAAAGCCCATAGCAGCCCAGCACTCATTCACCCTCAAAGCCTGAACTTTCTTATTTCCAACAAACCCGTATTGGTTTGTGAGCAGCGTGTCCAAACTGCCATGGTAGAGAAGGAGTTCACAGAAGCTCAAGAAGGTTTTGGTGACAGAAAGACTCTCAGGAAAGATGCGGCCAAAATATTCAAATCAACAGCCCTCATTTTCACTCACATAAAACAACTGTGGTTCATGACTACATCCGAAAATGAGGTACCGCTTTGTATCTACAAAACTAAGTGCAGAAAAGGGAGACAGAAGTAGCTCAGGAATGTGACATCTGCTGGAAAGACCATCTTTGAGGCCAGTCAGCGGGGCAGGAAGCAGAAAATAAAGTCAGTCGGGATGTTACGGCCCGTGACATCAGCTATTTCCTTTCTTATGTTGTACAGCAACTGCAGACATGTCTTATCCCAGCTCTTCCGTAGCTCTGGCTGCTTCACACATGTCCTTCCAACTGGGCATCTGTGCTCACCATCTGAGCACAGATTTCCGGAAAATCATTTCCAAGTTAAAAAAAAACAAGCGGCTCTTAAGCAAAACAAACAGGTTAACTGCAATCACCTCCCTAGATCTTGATGGCAGAAAAGGGAAAAAGACATCCCTTCCCTCCCTTGCCCCTGCCCGTCTCCCCACACAGTCCTGTTCCACATCAGGGCAGGACGCTCACAACTTGCCCCACGTCTTTTCTAAGCCACTGACACATTCTAGCTCCAGCCCAGCTATACGGTGTCTGACTGCTGCCAAGCAGCCACCTCAATTAAAAAAAAAAAAAAAAAAAAAAAATCAATTAACCCTGGAGCCCGTGTTGGCTCAAGCCTTTTGATGCCAGGAGGAGATTAGTTTGTGGTTTTGATTAAATCAAGATAGCAATGCTCTCGCATTCTTGAAACCTAGCTGTGAACCACCTTCTATGTAGCTGAACCATCCATCTCCTTCTATCAGCAGAAAGGCGAGCACCTGACTTGCGTAAGGGCTGTGGGTAAGGAAGTCAGACTCCCTGCAAACCACCTCTGGCCGTACGCCAGCCAGAGCTTCCTCCACGCACCCCCCAACCATCCAGCGTGCCTGCCTGCAAACCCCGGCGGGCTGCTTAGCTCGAGTGTTTTGGGGTATTGCCTCTAAAACAGAAAGTACTCGCTACCATCGTGAATACACACATGCTACAGCCCCCCGACATCCTAGTAGTGCTCTTACAGCCTCGTGCTGGGTTGAGAGGGCAGTGTAGGAGCCTTACACCGCTGCAGTTACTGGCAAAGAGGCATTATTATATAACACTTTTTAGAAGCAGGTTATAAATAGCCTATCAAGAGATGAGTGGATTTTCTCTTTCTTATTTCCCAGCTGAACATCTCACCACTCATCTTGTTTTTACCAGGGAAGGTGAAAAGCAAGCAGAGGATATCCGTTAGCACGAAGTCTGTTTCCTTTAGAAATAACAAGAGGAAATGCCCTGCCTAAACATGCAGCAGGACCAAACTGCAACCCCATTAATATCCAGGCAAGTTACTCACTTGGGTCTGGATTTGGGTCTTAATATTTGAGCTCCGGCCACTGTGAACGATTTACAGAGAGCTGGCTTCTCTACCAGCCTCCATACCAAAATGCAATCGTCTTTTGAAACTATGTCATAATTTTGCTACCGAGACCGACTTCTTTGCTAAATAAATTCTGCCCAGAACCTCATCGGGGGGGTGGGGGGTGGCATATGTACACCCACACCCACACCCATAACCATCTAGTTCTAAGGCTGCGCTCCCTCGCTCTGCAGACTCAGTAACAACCTCGGGTTTTACAGAACATTGCCCGTGCAATTAAATACTTTCATAAGTCTTTGATGTCTCTGAACTAGAAACATCTTTCAGCCAAAAGTGCTCTGTGTTGCTATAAGGTTCATGCAGTAAGCGGGGCATTAACGCTGGACTTCAGGGACTGGGCTTAGTTCCCTGCTCTGCCACAGCCTTCCAGGTAACCTTGGCCATGAGTCAGCCTACACCATTCCTCCTCTGCAAAACTGGGAGAGGAGCAGCTCCCCAAGGCAGGGGATGTATTAAAGCTTATAAACAGCTTTGACAGTTTAGTCAAATTGGAAGCCAAATCAGAGTACCGGCTGTACAGCAGCACATCCAGAGCCACAGCTGGGACGGCACATCTGCCCAAGCAGGAACACAGCTCCCAAGCACCTTCCCAGGGGGATGTGTGACCAGCGAAACAAGCAGATCGTGCGTTTGCAAGGCAGGTTAAATATTCAGTTTTAACTGAACGGCTCTAAACTGCACAACAGATAAAATCACATTGCTGTAACATGGCTTTTCAGGGCAAGGAAGGCAACTGGGCCGTATCACTCCAAGTGCTGCCAGGCAGTGCAGAGGCTGAACAACGGTGCTTCTGCTTAAATGCTTCATCTGGGGTGAAAGAGCCCAGGCAGAGGCATGTGTGGCACGATCAGGGAGGCACAAAACCTCTCCAGGAGCAGGCATGAGAAGGACAAGGAATATGGAAGCGAGAGAGAAAACAGGGAGCAGCTTCAACTTCACCGCACAGAGCAGATACAGGGTCCATTGGTTGAACAGTGGGATAAAAACGTGGAGACACATCCATCAGACACAGCATAGTCCTCCGGTGCCACATTCACAAGTTTCTCCTTACCTTTCTACTAGGCCAATCCAATTTAAAAGCCTTTCCACAGGCCTAGCAAGAGCCCCCAACCCAAGTGCTGTCACATGCCAGAGAAGTCAGCCCTGCTGCTGACCAGGGCTCTCCAGCACGCCAGGAGGGTGAGGCAAGGCAAGGAGCTTTTGCTCCAGGGAGGAAGATAGCCCTGATCTATTGCACCTCCTAAAGCAGAGTTGAAAGACTCTCTGCCTCATTCTGGGCTTGCACCTACTATAGCTGCAGCTTTTGTAGTGAACAGGGGGAAGGGAGATGAACTGACCCACTTATCATCCCTTTATCATCAAAACTGCATCTGCCACAGATACTCGCCTTCCTTTGTTTTGAAGTCCAAAGTCCCTAGAGAACGCTGAGGTGCAGAAGCACACTTCTGAAAATTAAATGCTACAGCTTCTAGCAAAGCTTTCCTCCTCCTTTCTCAAGCCATTTTTTATTACAATTACAATGTCTGCAAAGCTGACCATTTCAACATCTGTTTCCTCCAAACAGATGATTTCCAGACACCTCTTCACTCTTCTTCTGTATGAGCCGTATCTCAAACTGTAGTAGTATACAAGGACACACCACATGTGATGCGCTGCACCCATTTGTAAGAATTTAATTGTGAAATCAGGTTAATCAGGACTTTTCCCAGGGAATCATTACAACCCTAATGGTAACGACTTTCTTAATTGGGAGGGTCATTCTCAGGCTGCCTGCAAGTAATTAAATGCCATCAGTAAGGATGGGTGCCACATACTGAAGAGGAACTTACTCACTGTCTACAGCCACAGGTCCAGGTGTCTTCACAGGACCTCCTAGGAGAATGAGAGACCTCCTCCCAAATCGCCTGTAATTCAGCTCTGCTCAAGGGTGTTATGTTGAACTTCTTCTCCATTGCTGGACTTTGCTTCTACGACTCTTCACCAAGCTGGCAGGTTTGAAGTGAGTCTTGGAAAGCAAGCAGCAATGCAGCCAGTTCAGCTGCAAAATCAAGACCTAACTGAAAAATTCAGGGAATTGCTATGTTAAAACAACCAGCTATGCTTTACAGGTAGGGAGCAGCAGGCCCTGTGCTCTGTTTGACACATGCTTATGGTTTCCATTGAAGTCAACCAAGGCTGCAGGCGAGCATGTGAACATCTCCAAGTCACCCACTTTACTTTTCCTCACTTTTACAGAAACTGCACAGCACAACTTTCTTCCAAATAAATTTGCCAAGCTCCACCTTCAAACAAATAAGATCTTTTTGTCACGCATATGAACCTTTACAACTAACCTTGACGTGGGGTGCAACAGAAAAGGAACAACAGAAGGCAGCAGGGACAGAAATCCCAGGGTGGATTTTCCTGAGACTACAACATGACTGCAATGAAGACAGAAGTTCTTCCTCTGCGCCATGGCTTCCAAACAAGTGGGAGGTTAAATCCCAAATGTGTGTTCAGAGGCAAAACACTGCTCAGCATAGAAGCCTCCCTATCATCCATCATCCCGGAGCCTTCCTACTACTGCATCTATACTGCCTTGAAATCTCACTCTAAAAATTAAGTTCCGATGCATAAAGCAGGATTGCATTTGTCGGGGCGATTCTCACCCATGTAACCCCAACAGAGTTAGAAGAGAGTATTCGCTACCATATGGGCTCAGTGCTCTCCCTCATGGAGCTAGGGTGGACTGAAAATTCCCTTTACCTGCACACTTGGGATATACTGTTGAGGAGAAATTGCATGAATCCCACAGTAATTTACTACATAGACGATGACTGGAACTGACTGTACAGGCTTGGCCCCTTGTACACACATCCTTCCTTACTTAAAAAAAAAAACGACCCCAAAACACTTTGCACAATGAAATGACAATCAGCTACAAAAATACGTGCTTAGAAAAACAGAGTCTGACTTCCTGAACACCATATGAACACCATACCAGGCCTATAAAAGCAAAGACAGACAGGTTTCTGTTAGAAAAGAAATAACAGAAAGACTGTAAAAAGGCTTGTTGTTGTGAAGCTCTGGGCACCGCCCAGCATCCAAGCACACTTGGGAACACTCATTCCTACACTCCCATGTTACCTTTGCTGCTCATCTTTTTCACACTTCAGTTCTGCTCTTACTTTATTTTGCTCACTGACAGGTTTTGGGATTTTTTTTCATTTATTCACATGTTTTGGTAGCTTGGCTGCATCTGCTCAGTTAATGCCATTTGGCAAACTTTTTCTTATAGTTTCTACAATGAAATTACCCGGCACCTACACCTAGAATTTGCTTCTTCCGGCTACTGAGGAGGTCTGAAAAGCTGTGCGTCAAACTGCACAAAACCCCTTTTTCAAAACGCATCCTCACCCTACTAGAAAAACAGGGCTCATGACACGGCAATAGAAGACCTCAGGAGGTATCTGCTAGGAAAAGAGAAAGTCTCGCCATGCTCAAGCACGGCTGCGAAGGAACATCGCCGAAACGACGCAGACCAGCACTACTGAGGCATCTTTCCAGCTGGATGGCCAACACAGAGCTGTGGAGCGGAGGATGTGACAACGCAAAGGACCAAACCTGCCCACTTCTTCCCAAGACTGACATTGCTAATCCAAACCAGAGACCGCAAGGAGCTTAATATTTTGTTGTTCGTGTTGTTTGCTTTCACTGATGTGAACCTTTCCAAGGAATCACAGAATATACTTTTCTGTAAACTATTCTTCCTGTGGCCACAGTTGAATATTAACCTATTTATAGCATTCTCCTCAGGGGTAAAACACCCAGAGACTGGACAGAAGTTTCTCTTTAAACTTTCTATTGGTTTCATCACAAAGTGATAATAAATTCCATAAAACATTTTCAACATGGATGTTTTTAACACGTAATAAAATTTCAACTAATCCGTTAATCTTGCTTTAGATCAGCTTCATTTCTTAGCTCCCATGAATTAATTTACTTCTACCCTAAAAAGAGTTACTCACAGAGTGGTTATTTAAATAAGTCCTGTAGTAAAAGGACCTGCTTTATTAGACCGAGAAAAAACACTATGCCCAAATCTTAGTAGTCACCAAACTTACTTTGAGTTTTTTTATCTTATTTTGAGGGATGGGAGGCAAAATATAGACAGGGCTCTTTGTGCAAGTCTTCGTAATCCCTAGGCCACAGAAGGCAGGCTTTTGTTAGGCTTTCCTAAAAAAGATACCTTTCCGGTTGCTCAGAAAAGGTAACATCTGGACTTCTTCATCGACCTTCTGGGCAGGTCTATGCTGCCAACACAGAGCAGGACTGAGCTGGCGCTCCAGCCCGCCCCAGCTCCCACGGCACTGCTTACACCCAGGTGCAGCTGTACTCAAGCGCTGAAATGCTCTCATGGGAAAACAGCCAGAGCACATGTAGTCACTTCAAGCAAGCTTCATTCAAGGCAGGCTGACTGGGGCCAGCACACCAGATGGTATCCTGAGCTCAGCACGTCCCATGTGCCGAGTGGGTGCTTCTGGGCCACCTAACAACCAGCAGCATGGAAGGAAAGCGTACGTTTCAGAAAGCACTTGAATATAGTCTTCACATTTCCCGCTGGGAGAGGGACCAGCCTCATACTGTGAAAATGTCATTTTCCCTCCAGCAATGGGAGATCCCAGAGGTCCAAGGAACTCCACCCCACTTCCCCACTGAAGTAATGTTGTATCTCAGCTCCTTATGACCCTGACGATACACTGTAATTAAGCACGGTCTATGCAGCAGGCAGCTAACCCAAGCAACTCACAGCTGGCTTTGAGCCTCAGCTTCTTTGCCATAACCGTACCTTGAAGGTCTCCTCACTGCTGGTCCCCAGCAGCCTCGCTTGCACAGCCCCATCATAGGCCAACCAGGGTCCACACTCCTACCAATGTGACAAGTGCCAGGCTGAGAGCATGCCAGAAAGTCAAGTTTGTAAGAACTGTGGGGCAGAAGGGACAAGAAAAGGCACTCACAGACTGAGGTCATGAAGGATGGCACAGGGCTTAGACTGCAAAGTGGACATAGCTCAGGGGTTTTGTCAAAGTTCCTTCAGGAAGAGCAACAGCTCAGCAAGATCCTGCACTCTCCCTGAGGGACTGGAGCATAAGAGCGTCTCATCCACAAGAAGAACTTCATTTCGAGCAGAACTAGTCTAATTTTGCCATCTTAATTAGGTCAACAGAACATACGCAACAACATTGCCCCCCTCTCACCAGCATCACGGACTCAGATTTGTTACCCTGACCAACATCCAAGTCACAGTGAGGAAGACAACAGACTCAAACTGCCACTTGCAAATAAAAACAGAGACCAACCAAAAAGCATGTCTGCACATGAGCTCCCAGAGTCCCTTCCAGAAATCAGTGGCTAAGTGCATAGCCATTTTATTACCATAAATACAAGTAGAGCCAAAGAAAAAGCTTTACAGCAACCACAGCCATGTGACAAGGCGAAACGCGCTCTTCCTGAGCATCCCGCTTTCAATTACTCTTTCCACTTCTAGACAAATATTTACCTCAAAGAAATTCAAGACGGAGAGCACACACACAAAAAAAGGAAGAATGCCCTCATTTGAACAATATATTCCACTCAGAGCTCTGCCAAACAACTCAAACTACTCAGAAGAATTTAAAAACTAACAGCCAGATTCCTCTGCCATGACCTTAAAACAACGTTTGACTCACTGCTTGTTTGAGTCTGTTTTGACCTTCGACAGACTGACCCACAAGTCAGCACAGCTTCTTGGAAGGCAAATGCCTACTCTCATTATAAGAGCTCAACACAAAAGCTAAATGGAACATGACTTAAGCAGGGGGAAAGCAGCGAAGTGCCTCAAGACTAAACAGAGGCTGGAAGTAGCTCTTTTCAAGCTCAACCTTTTACTTTCTGCAGCCTGAAGAGATCACTCACCCCCAAAGGACCTGTGCCTTTGAGTTTCAAGTTTTTTACTCAGGTCTCCACAGGAGCCACTGAACCAGACCTACCTGCACGTTCTCTTCTGTGACCTCGATCTCGGCAGTGTAGATGTAATCAATCAGCTTCCTCAGGGTCTGCCCATCAACGTCTTTTATCTCTATCTTCTTGGCTTTACTTTCAGACATGTCTCCTGAAATTCATTGCAAAAGGACAGTTAAAGTTTTCTTTGCAGGACCTAATTGCAGGCCCTTGCTCCCCATACATCCAGCACATCCTCCTGGTATCTGACTAAAAGAGTGTCCTGGCACTATCCTTGACCACTGAAGGACAACTAGTGATTCCCAGAACCTCCTAATGCCAACATATCAACAGCTGAAGACACTAGTGTAAAATAAGTCAATAAATGCAACAAGCTCAATTTCTTGCCAGAAAAGAACCTGCCATGGTTCACCTGCATTCAAACACATATAGGGGCTAAAAAGAGACTGTGGACAAGAACTAGGAGGGCTTTTTTAAAAAAAAAATGTATTTATTTAAAATACTTTTTAAATTTTTTTTATATATATATATGTAGATGTGCAAGTTGCAACAGCTAAGTTAGGGCGCTTTGTGGTACACTCTACAATAAAAGCAAGGCAGCATTACCCTCTTTCTTTAGAAAGAACCTGAAACCTGCTGAGGAAAAGAAGCACACGTGCCAGAAATTACACTCACTGCACTGCAAGCTTCTCTCCTAAACTACCCTGCTGTAACCTGTCCACACAGTTACACCTTACGCCAAGCGCCTGTGCAGAAAGCCGTATTTCTCATCTCTCTCCTTTCCAACCTCACACCTCAGAGGCAAGGCAGCCCTTGCATCCAAACCGTATGCTTTCTCCAAATACTAACTTTAAAAAAACAAATACTTAAAAAAAATGCAGAACTAGAGCAATAATTTCCCCCATGGATACACAAGTAAAACCCATATCTGCGTAAGAGCCTATACATGAGCCGGTGCTTTATGTGCACCTTCCCATCGCTGTGGCGGCCAACGCTGTGCAGGCACTATACACGCGTACCCCGCGCGTAGCGGGCGCGCGTCACAGGAACAAAAGCACGCTGCGGGGAGAGGAGAAAGGACTCCCCGGGGGCCTTCCAGTGTCCACGCGCATGGTGACCTCACCCAGGCTTTAATCACCAAGATCTTGAGGAACCACAGAAAAGAAAGAACGAACTCCCAAGCGGAAAGAAAACGGTAAGTGAAAAAACAAAGCTAAACAAAGGAGAGCGTGAAGAAATGTCAATTCTTAAACCTGGGCATGAATAATCACAACTCTAAGAAATCTGGTGACTCAGTACTGCTGTGGGATTAAGTGGAAAAATAGTTCCTGCAGCCTATGGAAGAAGTAATTACAGCCTACATCTCTGTACAGCGTGCGACAAGATGTGGCTGGGCACATTAAGTCAGATGCTGAAGGGGGTCCAAGCTTGAGGAAAATCTGGATCCTGGAAACTGAACGCAAATAAGGAGGTAAATAACAGGACTAGTGTCAGATCATAAGCATTAGAAGAGCCAACAATGTCCCAAGGGAAATGCAGACTGAAATAATATTTGCCCCAAGTTCAATTTTTAAAATTAAATAATAACATGTTATCCAGAGAAGCCCATGAATACAGATGTACAAGTACAAAGGGATAAATGACCTACATTTGAGAGGCCTTCAAATCAGGTAGGACTTTTTAATTGAAAAAATAAACATCATCTCCTTCACACACTTCCATCCCCGTCAAAAAACAAAACAAAACAAAGCAACAACAACAACAAAAAAAAACAAACCACACACAAAAAAAACCCCAAACATCTCCAGAGATGAGAGGGGGCTTCTCAGGACAGACCAGTCCCCATCAGCCTGTGTGGAGCTGGCAGTGTCCGTAAGGAGCACCCAGCTAAATCCCACCTGCGTGGCGAGGGGCAAGCGGAGGAGCCGGAGCCCTGTGGCACTTGCCGGCACCCATGGGGCAGAGGGGAGGCTCCGACACACGCACCCGGAGAGCGATGCAGAAATAGCTTGGAGGGACCAATCTGATAACATCATCCATCTTTGTGGCATTCATGTGACACAGGCAACAAAAATAAAGGCTGTGTGGGCTTCCACACCCACCAGCAAGCTGCCAGCCCTGCATACTAACGGCCTCCGCTGCCTCTGCTCTGGGAACAGCCCAGCTCACGGTGACAAAGGGGAGTCTCAGGTGCTGTGTCCCACGGTCAGATGGGATCCAACCCCTCCAGACACGCTGGCACGACGGAGTGCCCACCACGTGCCAGAGGATGCTGCTCCAGACGTGCCTGTAACGCTCAGGAGTGAGGAAGAGCCTAAAGCCCACAAAATCCACCCCCTAAGATATTTTTCACAAGTCAGATCCAAGCCTTTCCCAGTATCTTAATTACAGAATAATTCAAAGCACTAGCATCCTCTCATACGTAAGGGCTGTGCCGAGAAAGAAGCAGGACTGCCCTGCACGAGGCGCTGCACAGACCCCGTCCCCGCACCGCTGGGTCAGGCAGACGCGAGGGACAGGGTAGGAGGGAGTTAAAGGCAGGTAAAACGGGCCAAGTGGCTCCGAGAAGACCCTCTTTAGGGGACAGACTTTGCAGACACCAGCCCCTCATGAAGGCAACCTCTTCATGCACCACCCTCAGCACCCAACGGCGCTCTCTCCATTCCCCCCCGCTCTCTCGCTTTGTCACCAAACTACAGGCTAAACTGCAGCCGCTCGCAGTGCCTTGTTCACCCAGCACAGCAGCTTGCCCTACCGCCTATGCTCTGCGCTCCAGAGAGGCTTCCCGGTGCACAGCTACAGCTTTTGTCGTTTCCTAAGCCAGAGAGACATGCGGAAGGAGAACACACGAGCGCATCGGATAACAAAGCCACAGCCTCTCGCGCACGGGGCAAGCAGTGTGAAGCAGCACGCAAGACCTGCGAGGGAGGTTTGTGTGTTGCTGCTTCCTCCTTCAGCACTTCTGAAATGCCCCCAGGTATCTCGCAGGAGCAGTCCCAGCAGCATCACTGAAGTACCTGCTACCCTTTCTGAAACGGTTATGTTTTCTTCTAAACAGATGGAAATTACTGTCACCAACCGTCCCCACAGAGGGATGCCAACAAGGAGCAGCCACCATCCAAAATGACCTAGAAAGCCAGTAAGGAGCGACACTCAGTTAGGAAGTGCTGGGTCTCCTTCAGCAGTGGAAGACACAAATGGAAGATGTGCCCATTTATTTTAGGACTCACCAAGGCTACTTCAAAGAGAAATGCCTAACCAGAGGACACTAGATGGTTTAAGAATGATCATTAAGAACGTCATCACGGGGTCACCCACGAGTCCAAAGTCAGGCCCAACCTACAGGGTTGGATTCTGCAGAGCACGCATCAGGCGAAGCGTGCTGCGGGTCTCAGTTTGGTTCCCGCTGTTCACAGCTTTACCCTGATCATTCACTGCTGTGTGGCTGCCAGCACCGCCGGGGGACCCCTCCGGCTCCCCACGCCCCCAGAAAGCGGCTCCTGCAGCGGGGACTCAGCGTGCACAAGCTGCTCCCACTCCATCCATCCTGCACCCATCCTGCAAACACCCACGCAATGCGGCTGCCCCTGAGCTGCGTGGCTGATGTGCAATGCAAAAAAAAAAAACACACACACACCCAAAAAAACCCCACAGAAAAAAAAGCCCAAACCAAAACAATGTTCAAGCTGTGATTTTAAAACCTCCCCTCCAGAGAAGGAACTGCCACATGGCTGGAAGGAGATCACACACTCAGTCTTTGCAAGAGGGAGATCCAGACCTTAGAAATTTGGGACTAGCTGGACCAAAAGCGAAGGGAGAATGGGTCTTTGCCCAACCCGCTGCCCCCGAGGACGCGTCAGGGGAGGGGACCAGCAGCCGCCAAGGCTGTCACCCAGCCCAGGGGAGCTGCCGAGCCAGCCACATGACAGCGGTTAGCTGATTACTGTTTAACTTGCGGCGTGAGGGATTACATGGCCCGGAGAATTCCTGCATGGAAACATGAGCAGCCCCACGCCACCGCCTTCCCACTCAGGTGACCTCTAAGGATCAGAGGGATTTTCCAATAATTTTTCTTTTTTAAACTTCTCATCAGGAACAAGCACCACAAGTACTCGCAAGTCCTCCTCGAGGTGCCTCTCAGCAGGGTTTGCTCCTCTGCCTCGCCACCACGGCCAATACCCACCTCCACAGAGCAGTGCCAGTGCTCCAGAAAACACAAAAGGTCTCCACACTGACGAAGCCACCGTGGCAAACCTCACATTTCATCTCACATTCAGACATCTGTTTACACCTAAGGTTTCCCCTCCTCTTCATTACAGAAAAGAAAAAAGCTTCCCAAATGACAAGCTTTTGCCTGAGAAATGCTGTGTTCTCCTTCCAGTAAAGCAAATAAAACAAGGTCTAATCCCAAGGTTTTTAAAAGGAAGAAGCAACCCTTAAACCACAGGCAAAGAACATGAAACAGGACCAAAAACCCCAAACCTCATTTATGCTGAAGTTGAGGGACGGTAACAAATTCCCTGGAGCATACAATCATTTTCTTTGTATTTGGTTAAGTCAGCTCCTGTCCTGGAAAGGACGGCATGGAAAAGGAAAGGAAGCTAAGCAGCTCCTGACCAGACTAATTTTACTAGTATGACTTAAGTAAGTTGGTGACTCCCCGGCCTTGGGATTGGCACGGCTTTTGTTGTTGCCCCGCCTGGGCACAGCCCCCCAAGGGCCCATGCTATAGCGATCATGAGATCAGAGCAAGAATTTTGTCCTCTTCCCTTCACACTGAAGTTGTATCTGTCATTACCAAAATACACCAGACTGCAACAACACACCCTGCAAAGAGGCAGGGCTGCTAAAACACACTGGGATCAAGAGAACAACGGTGTTATTTTGGGCAGCAGCAAAAAGTGCCATGGGAGATTAAACATCCGTGACTGCAAATCAGCATCGGCAGGGCTGAGCCTTGAAACTACAGTTCCTGTGCCAACAACTTCTTTGATGTGCACCATGAACATTTAGGGCAATGCACACGTGCTTGATGTTAACGATGTGTTTTCATGACCCAAGGTCTTGTTAAGGGGGGGAAAAAAAAAAAAAAAACGAAAAGCAGTGAGCCAAACCTCATAGTAACCTTCCTGTGACTCATATGCTACCCACTCACCTCAAACCCATGCAGCTGCCCCATAGCCATATACTGCGCCTCAAGGAATTATCCAAGGATGACCAGCATCATCCTTCAAGTGTAGCCAGCCGCAGACCTAACCGTACTTCTCTCAGGGAAATCCTTTCCCCGCAGGCCATGCCTACTGCCTTGTGCTGCAGCTCCTACCAGAGACACAGCCAGAAGCCTCTGGATCTGCAATGGCCCGTTCAACCCCAGTACAGTGTTTGGTGTTGAGGAGAGTACCTGTAAACATCGCACAAAAATAAGGGCTGCAGGCCGCAAGGACCACGCGGTGGGCTTCCATCTCCACAGTTTCGGCCACAATCACCACATCACAGAGGAGCCGCTTGCTGGAAAAACACCAGAAAAGACGAAAATCATTTCAGAATTCCTGGTCAGGCAAAAAGCTACATTGGTATAGCCTGAAAAATTAAGGAGAGGTCCCACCACTACAGACAAAGCCCCTGAGCTTCTGCCAAATCCCAGTGGAAGGTCCTCTAATCCTTCAGCTACCAGCTCCTATCAGTGTTTGCCTACAAAGCAAAGCTCGAGTCCTCCCAACGCTGCAGCCCTGCCTATGGTACTGCTTTTCCCAGGAAAAAAGTCTGGAAGCCAAACTAGGTACACATGCTACCTGAAGAACAGATGGGTAAGGGGGTCCCTCCACATCTCAGACAAGCAGGGCTTGGAGAAGGCACAGAAGAGCTTAAGAGTCTGGGCGCTACCTGGAGTCGACCTCTGGCAGATCTATAAGACGAGAAATAGCCACGCAAGGGAACACCAGCAGTGCTTTCATCTTCCCACGGGGGAGAGGTAGAGCAGAAAAATGAAGTTATTTCTATACTTCCTTCCATGTTTGGCCCTACAGAATGTGACCACCAAAACATCTCCCAGCGCTGACTGGCTCTGGCTGTCAGAGACGTCAGTCACTAGAATTTATATGTGGGCCCGATAACTTTGTTTACCACATGAATTAGTCTGGGATTAAGAGTCACTGGGATAAAGCCCGGGGTTCCAAATGGAAACCAAAAAATTTCTGAGCTCCCCCACTGACTCATTGTACAGCTTTGGAAAAGTCACTTCATTAACTAGTGACCTTTTCTACCAACCCCACGTATGTCCTTTGAGGATTCATTAGTTAATGTTTGCACAGGGCTTCGGAGATGCAGACAGCTAGAAGTGCTCAGCCTCCCAATAAGGTGGTTTAAGATGTTTGAGCATACAAATGCAAAATGAGGGTGTTCTTTTCAAATATCAAGCCGGAAAAAGGATCAGCATCTGTAAATCTAGATGTCACCTTCTCTTCAGAAATGCTTATCACCACACTGCACTTTGTCTTTAGGAAACTGCGTATCAAATAAACACACACAGAGCTTCTAGGGGACTAGGTATGTCTCCTGTTCTCCTCCATGTAGTGGAATACATGAACAAAACTAATTGTGAACTGGAGGGTTATAGCTGGAAAACAGGATTCTCCAGTAAGTAGGAACTGGTAGTCTGTGCTCAACATTCACCCCAGTTTGGAAGGGGTGATGGCAACGAGGGGAGCTCTTTAACAGTCTCTTAATGGAGGCTTCCTCATTCCCTTCAGCTTAGACAAAAGGTGCCCTGTTCAGTTCCTCTTTGGACTATAGTTTAGAATCTAAAGTACCACTCATGACATTAATTTCATCTACACTTGAAAGCTAAAATTTCAAGTAAGCAACATATAGCAAATAGGCTAGAGGCTCAGCAAGAGTTTTCTAGGCCCTCTGTATGAGATTTCTGGATGCGTTTGAATGGAGGCACTATTATTCAAGACAGCTCTTAACACTGATGCGCAAGCTCAATGCACATACATTGTATATTCCAGAACAGCAGCAGGAGCTGACAGAAAGGAGTGCCCAGAAGAAGAAAACATCAAACAGGTTCTTAAGGGCAGCTTTCAGTCTTCTATGTTTTATCACTTTAGTATTGCACAAGATCTGGCTAACTACAGGCACTGAAGAAATGTTGTCTGTCTCCAGCTATTCCTCAATTAACAAAGGAATAATAGTAGCACAATAGATTTCTGAATATAGCTGCACAAACCTCTATTTTCAGACCCTTTGCTTTCAGTACAAAGAAAGGACTAGAGGGATGACAATAAAAAAACCCAACATACTCTGCTTCATGTAACTGTTCCAAGGGAAGAATATTTCCCTTCTGTTCCTATGCAACTGAGAATCACTGTCAGACTTCTGTAGAAGGAGCCATTTCTAATCCTTCTCCACACCAGAGAACGTGTGTATTGGGAAACTACTTAATCCACAGAAGAGAGGTGGCTGTTACAGCACCTTTTGAATACTTTGAACATACAGGAAGAGTAAAGGGTGTCATCTGCTTTCCTCATAGCATCTGGATAGCTAGGCAGCACGTATGTTCATGTGTATGACACATGGACTTTCCATAGGAATTATTTTTTAAATTGGGTTCCTAAGTCTCTACTTGAATGGTAAAGGACTCAAATGACTTAGCTGGAGAAATGTTCACTGAACTTCTATCTGGTTGGTGGGATAACAACAACCAAGAAACAACTTGGGTTTAAACACTGCCACCACATTGCTGATGTGATGACAGTGGTTTCTGAAGACACTGTTTGCTGGTATTTTTTTCAGCCTCCATTCTCCCTGTGCCCACGCAGCTATGTAGAGGCCAAGGTGTTCTCTTTTAACGAATATGAGGATTTTTAAATTTGCAAGTAGAAAACTGACATTCCTCCTGACTTGTTGCTTTGTTTTTCGTCCCCTACTTTGGAGTGCTAAGCCCAGACTGAGCGACGCTGCTAGTTAAAGAGAATAAGAACAGTACATTAATAATCTTTGGTCTGTAATTATGTGTAGGTGTCTTAATGTCTGTAATGTTCTATTATTGGTTTTCAGACCATTAGCTCAGTTAAGAACATACTTTACAGCTGAATTTGCTGTAAGTAATGGAAAAGCCTAAATGAATTATCATCTACAAATGAAGACTATTGCTCAGATAATGTTTTTGAGCCATAGTTGGCTTCCTTCTTCTGGGAAGATAGAGAGGTCTGAGACTGGGAAGAGCAACCCACTACAAAAGGGCTATATTTTAGCTGTCTCTTCCTACTTGTTTATTAATATCCTACACGCAACTGTTAGCTGTGACAAAGATGGCACTTTTTTTTTTCCCTAAGTCTCCTAGAAGCCTTCTTGTTCCAATCAACACATTTCTGCTAAACCAGAGAGGGTGCCCATTAAGTCAAAAGTGTACCTCCGTAATTCATTCATGACCTTGAATGCCTTTCTCATGTGAGAGGGGTTGACTGTCACTGTGCGCTGGTCCTTTTCATCTTCAGCTGCCTCAGAGGATCGGGAACTCTGCTTAATGCTAAAAACAGGGACAAAAAAGGAGTAGAAAGTTTGATTCAATTACACTTTTTTTTTTTTTTTTTAAAGTATCATAAAACTGCAGCACAGGGCTTTATGCATGGAGTTACTTGCATGTTTGTTAGTCAGCTCAGGTTCACCACATGAAGAGCATCGCAAAATGCAGCTACTTCTGCATGGACATTGAAAGCCAGCCCAGCCCACATTTCAGTCAGCAGGGAAGAAAAGGAAAAAGTGCCAAACAGTTGAGGACAAAGCCCAGCCTTACAGGCTTCAGGCCGGGAGAGCAGTATAAAATGAAATTCAAGCCAGAATATAATTGCCTCACTGAATAGAAATAGACTTCAGCACTGGGAACGACAAGAGTACCATGGATACTTTAAGATCCATACAGAGAAAGAGAGGTTTAGTCTTCAATGTCCCATCTGAAAAACGCAAGCATACAATACGTGACTTGTATCTTCTTCCTTAGAGGCGAGTAGAAAAGGACTAATAAAACTCCCTGCACAGCTTCCAAAGCATTAGCTTTACAGAGGCCACTTCCCATTTAGAAATAGGTCTATTTAGTTCCACTAAAACATATAGAAGGAATTATTAAACCAGACTTTCCCACCAGAACCACCAGCTACGTAGGTAATGTCAAACCAGATGCACCCAGCTATGCGCTGTGTTTAACCAGGCCAACAGGTGCCTAAGGCACATGCGCGTCCTCATTACTCTGTTGGGAGCATTGGCTCTTTATACAGAATTGACATCAGGTCAATATCTCCACCCTCCTGACCTGAAAGTGTGTGAAATCACTCGGAGCTAAAGGCTTCCACCTAGGAAAAAAGCAGCCCTGGGAGCCGGATTCCTGTTCTGCTTACATCCATGGTTCACCCCTCAAACCTGCCCGCTGGCAAAGGTAACGAAGACAAGTCGAGCAAGGCTGTGCACGTCAAAAGCTGACCCCAAGCGAACGGCAGACCTCAGAAGGTAGCCCCATTGCCGCCACACACCAGGTGGGAGACCTCCTCAGGGTTTTCCTTCCAAAGGAGAGCCCCCCTCAAGTTCACATTTGCCCCCTCCTCCCTGCCACCTTTCTTAAGTTGGGCTTGTACCACGATAAAAAAAGGCTGAATCAGGTTAAACCAACAGTCTGGGCAGCCCAGCATCCTGGCTGTACTGATGACCAGAAGACAATGTCTGAAGAAGGGTACAAAGCCAGGGAAGTGTGGAGGGATCCTTCCCCAGCACAGACTGCCAGCCTCTGCTGAGGTGTGTATACATGCACATATATATCTATATACACCTACAGTCACACACAGTGTCTTTTCCTTTGAAAGACACAATCATTCACAACTTACAACCCCTTGACAGCATGAAGCCCTTGCTGAACATTACGTCCTCCGCGTTGCCTGCTCCTGGCCGTTACCAGCACCGCGTCCCCTGAGACCACACGACACTTTGCCCCCACAGCTGTCTGCAGCGGGTGGCATTGTCCTTCTAGGAACAAGATG
>NW_010513951.1:75724-81283 GCF_000687285.1 Phaethon lepturus
CAGCCAGGCTGCACGCGGCTCAAATACACACCTGCACAGAGCGGCCTCCAGCTTTGTGCCCAAGACAAAGATTAATGCCCAAAATTAGCCAAGTTCAATTCCTTCACTCTGCTAAGCCAGTGAAATATTTTCAGTCATAAGTGAAGCCACAAAGCTGAGCATGACATCGCTCAGCACATGTCCCAGATGAGGGAGACAACTTCCCAGACTGCATTACAGTCATCACCCAATTAGCTTAGTATGGCTGGATTAAAAGAAAAGAAAAGAAAACAAACAAACAAACAACAACAACAAAAAAAACCCCACACCACAAACAAACAAAAAAACCCTTCTGGTTAAATGTTTGGTATTCAAGGGACCGGTACCAGGCAACGACACAACCAGCTTTTCTGTCCCTGAAGCAAGCTGGACTCTTTCTGTCCAACATTCATGGGCACGGAGCAGCGGCGGCTCTCGGCTCTTCCCCAGGTCTGCACGCCCCAGCGAGGAAGTCTCCTTGCTCCAGGGACACAGCCAAATTCAGCTAAGCCTCAGTGTCGTACCTATCAAAAGCCCTGACTGAAATCTTCGGCCAAGTGAAGTTTGACCACAGCTTTAAACACCCCAGCGTAAACCCTTGCTTTTTAAACAGCTAAATCTGCCCTTGCAGTACGCCAGAGCCAAGGAGTGAAGAATGAGGCTCTGCAAGTGCAAGTGACACCACTGAGCTTTCAGTTTCCAAAGCTGAAACATGTACCGGAAGCAAACATAACAAAAAAGAAAGAAAAAGGAAAAAGAAAGAATGAAACCGAAAGGCGGCAGCAGGGGCAGCTCTACCCATCGCTCCTGGGGCACAACGGCTGGACCGGCGCGGGACCCTGCCTTGGTCATCGTCAAAGACAGACCTTACGGGATCCAAAATCAAGTCATGCACACAAGAATCATGGGGCATCTTTAATAAGAAAAAGCACGCTGCTGAGATTTATTTATTAGCACTCCAGTGCAGGAGACCAAAGATTCATTATGTTCAAATTTTTCTAATGGCAAAAGATACAGTGCAAAAGACACTGCAAGTTTCACTGAACACCAAAGTAAACGTCAGACCAACAAGCCTTCATAAAGACTCAATTCCACCAACATGTGTCTCTGTATTTTAAAACCAAAAACGTTGCTTCAGAATTTCTGACAGAGATCAATCAGTTCTTCCTAAAAAGTATGAAAAGTAACTTTTTAGAAAGCATCCTAAAAGATCCTCAGCTTTAGTAGCAGGAGTGGATTTCACATTTTGCCACAGGCTCACCATAAGAAAATACTGCAGATTGTCTGATTAAAAACTTGTTTCAAAAAAAATCAAGATATGCTATTTAAAAGTTTTTCCAAATGACTCATATAAAAAACGCATTTGAAAAATTAATGGCCAAGAGCCTTTAACTCATCTTTGAGACTGACTCAGCTTCTACAGAACTGTGTTCCAGTAACGGACGGAGGATGATTTTATCTGGGAAAAAGATTTCACACCCTCGTGCACGCACTCTCAGAGATCACAGACACATTTCCAATGTAAAAATGCAAGAATCTAACCGCCCCAAGCAAATGCAACCTGCCACAAAGCAAGAGCTACCCCTGAGAAGACCTGAACAGTGCATTGCATAGCCCTTTCCTAAGCTTTTTTTCTCCACACCACTAAGAATTATGACATTTATCACACCATTATTACATTAACGGAGCAAAGCAAAGGAGGAACGTGGTCCTCTGGTCAAAGGTACTGGCCGAGACCACCCAGACGTGCTGGAGCCCCTGCGCCCCGTGACCAGAGGCTTTCCCCCCAGCACCTTCACGTTTGCCTAGCTGATGTCCTCCTCCACCAGCCGGACTCCCAAGCCGGCTGCCAGGAGCAATTTGTTCTATTCCTGGGCTCTCTGAGGGCACGCACTGAGCGAATGGACAAATGATTTAATTTCCCTGGGCCAGATGAACATCCTCGTTAGGGACACAGCGGGATCCTCCTAAAATAAGCAAAGAGGCTTTTACTTGGAGAGTGCCAACCCCACCACCACCTCCTGCGTGGCCTTTCAATGCTGTCCCCAAGTAGAACAAATGAACCCGGATTTGAGAGTCCCCAATTAAGCCAGCGAAGCTAATCACAACCCTGTTTATACGGTGTTCCTCCCCTTCAAGACCCACTAGCAGGGCTCGGCTCAAGCTACCCACAGGCTCACAGCACAGCTCCTGCCTGAGCGCGGCTGCGTACCGACCGACAGAAGGTATTTTAAAAATCCGTAACCCGTAGCTCTGTTGCATGCATGTATCAATTATAAAGTTGGGTTGCTTTAGTCCGGCAGTAATTACAGATGTCATTGTAGATTACGTGAAAGAATAAAAGTCTTCCTTAGAACTAAACTGTCCCCTGGCAAGATTATTGCCATGCAGAGAGCTGGTAAACCCAGGACAAAAATCCCAGCTCTGCCAAAACCAATTCTACCACTGGCTTTACTGGAGCCAGGATTTCACCCTAAAGGAGGGGCAGATCTCAAATGTGCTGGCCTTTGGAGAGGAGAAGGATGAGCTTCTGCTCCTGTTTCTGGGAGAACAGCCACCAGGCTCAGCTCCTAGTCCACATGTGAACACCACAAAGGTCCCTCTCCACCAAGATCTCACATTGGAAAGATGATGGGACTCCAGACGTGTCCAACCCAAGCCTCATCCCGCTGTACAGCACTACGGGAGGTCTCTGGGAGCTGCTCTCATCTCCTGCCTGCGCACCACAGGCTGAGGTCTCTCTCCTGGGCTGTCCCCTAACACGGTAGAGCTTCGGCCCCTCAAGGTTGGCCAAGGGGTCAACAGGGTTCGGTGACCTGCCCTCCCGCAGCGTGGGCAATCCAACGCCTCCACAGGAACTTCATAGCCTTATACTAACTTAAAAGTGACATGCTAACTGTAAATTTTCAAAGCCTGTGGAGTTTCTTTGTGGGATATGTTACAATCATCACTGTAAAATGTTAATCTTCAGTTTCTGAGAGGTTTGACATAGCTCTGATCTAAAACTGTGATAGATGGCCAATAGCAGTTTCTAGTGTTCAAAACATAAATGCCTCTACTAAGATAAATGGAGACCAAAACATTAATTTAGTCTTAGCAAAATGAAAAATCATTTTACCCTAACTGGCGTAATTCTCTCTTTAGAACCAACGGCCAAAATCAGGGCACAAATACATTATGCCCAATAGTTTTATTCCTCAAGTCAGGCAGACACACTAAAAGAGAGATGTCAGTGTAATGACATATTTATAAAAATCTTAATTTCTGAATTTCTCTTTAAGTATATACAAAGATAGTAAAAAAAAGTGACTGAAGAAATCCAAATACTGAGGTGGATTTTGAGAGGATTTCAGAGAAACATGATTAAAACATATGGGAGGCAGCATAATGGAAAGGATTTTTTTTAATAGCAATATTATTTTTCTATTTTGTTGAATTTTTTCAGTGCCTACATCAACATGGAGACATTAGCTTAGAAAACCACACAACTGGTATACAACAGATCCCCAAAAGGATATTCATATCAAAGGAGACCTCAGGGGAAAAGCAGACTTCAGGAACTACTGAGAAGAAAAGTCTTTGCTGACAGTAATGGAAACAACACAAAATAACTCAAGTAGGACAATACCATTTGCTCTCAAAGGCAAATATGTAGTATTTGTTTGAGAAATACCAAAGAGAATCCCCCCACTCGAAGTTAAAATTACAGGCATTTTAATTATTTAACGAAAAAAATTAACATTGCAGGGCTTTTTTCCTGTTCAAACTCCAATACATCTTGCAAATTCAGAACCAGAGCACCATGCTCGATCATACAGCCTTATGTAATTTCTCCATAAAATGAAAGTCCCTATCAGCACAGTACAAGAAAAATCAGGATTCTGAAATAATTTATTGCCAAATGCGAATGTTTCAGGTTAAACGCCCCTTGCCTCTGGCTGCTTCTGTCCATGGACAATGACAACAGCACATGATACCACTGAACTACTCAGATGTGCAAGTTATCACGGTATTTCAGTCCGGGCAGGCCTGGGACCAGAGTCAGAGGTGATGCGAGCTCCAATAACGTGTTCCTCACCAACTACAAACACGGAAACAGCAATAACGTTAAAAACCAGGGGGGAGTCTGCTGACATGAAAGTCAGAGAGTGTAAAATTTGAGGCCTAATCTACATGACGTAGATCCAAGTCGAAATGTGGGGCAGAAGTATCAAAACCGGGAACGGAACCAGCCCACGGTGCTTGCCCACCAAAGTCGGTTTTCAACACCTCGTTCCAGGGCTTGCTCAGAGTGGGCATAGCAGCCTCAGCACAGTCCACACGATGTGCCCTTTCGAACCAAAAAGCAGGTGAATGTTTGCAGCTTTCCTTGCCAAGAGTCAAACCCCACACCGCTACTGCCCACGACCAGTTCAGGACCGCCTTCCCAAAACCTAGAAATACAAGCAGTAATTTGGATAATCATTTCTCGCTTCCAGAGGCAGAGAACACGCTGATGGGGACAGTCCTTCACTCCCTAAAACCGGATGGTCTGGAAAAAAAGGATGAAGCAAAACAGTCCAGGTACTTTCCCGGTGACTTTTTCACCACTGTATGTATCCCAGCAAAAGGCCTCCAGTCAAAATGAGACCATTGCTGGCAACCACAAAAAAAAAAAAAAGGTAATAAGTAACAGTGCCAAGGATGATCCCAGCCTGGGGTATCAAAACAGCCCCGCTCTACTTCCTCAAACACTAGGCTCATTTATATGTATAAAGAAAAAACGAAGGAAAACCCATTCCATGGGCCAGCATGTAGCATGACAAGCTAAGATTTCAAGGTACTGGAAATCAATTAATATCTGGATTAACATCCAGAGGTGGCCATTCACACCCTTACGGGAAGCAGAAGCCCTACAATGTAATTCAAAGAGAGATGTGGCAGGCTGAAAGTTTTGTTTTGCACATTAAATACACAAACAATTACAACCCTGAGTCACATAAGGGTAGAAAGCTGCCCTTAGGAGCTTGGAAAGCAACTCCCACAGGCTGCTGTGAGTGTTTTCCCTCAACAGAAGGAAAATTTCCAGAATTTGGGGGTTGATCCCAGCTTAATTTTTCCAATGTATCATATTTAAACAAAACTTCTGTCAAGCCCTGACGACTAGCACTACAAGCAGGTCAAGCCCCCTCTCTGTTCCCCCACCCCCTGCAAGGTCACCAGCACAAAAGGAAGCACTCGGCATATCCTGTTTTTTTTAAAAAAAAAAGAAAAAAAAAGAAAAAAGAAAATAAAAACAAAAAACCCAAACCAAAACCGGTTTAATGCTTAGTTTGAAGCAGTGCAAGTGAGCTTCTGGTGTGCGAAAGGCACCCCGATAGAAGGCACGGCAGAAAGACTGAATATCTCTCTGGCACCTATGAAGTCTCTGCGCAGCAATCGCCTCTTTTATGCCTTCAGCGGGCATCAAGCCGCCTCTGCGAGCACTTCTGCACACAGGTTTTGGAGCAAAACAGCTGCCCTCCAGGAAATAAAGTATATATGGCGCAGCTTCCACGCGAG
>NW_010513952.1:0-1995 GCF_000687285.1 Phaethon lepturus
TCCCTGTTCAGCCAGGCCTGTTGCCTTCCTCACCAGCTCTTCTTATGGCAGATGGGGACTGCCTGCTCCTGTGCCTTTAAGATTTCCTTCTTGAAGGCTGTCCAGCCTTCCTGGACCCCTTTGTCCTTCAGGACTGTCTCCCAAGGGACTCTCTCAACCAGTGACCTGAACAGGCCAAAGTCTGCCCTCCGGAAGTCCATGGTAGTGGTTTTGCTGACCCCTCTCCTTACTTCCCTCACAACTGAGAATTCTATCATGTCGTGGTCGCTAAGCCCAAGATGGCCTCCGACCACAACATCTCTCACCAGTCCTTCTCTGTTTGTAAACAGCAGGTCCAGCAAGGCACCTCCCCTGGCTCATTCACCAGCTGTGTCAGGAAAAACAGCAGAAAACAGCAGAAAACCAAGAAGGGGACAAATGCTGGGTACTGGCTGGAATAGCTGAGCTGGAAGGGATGAGGGAAGGAAGGGGAAATGGGGAATGAAATCAATCTAATGTAGGTCTATGTAATTCTTTCCTGTCAATGATTCACTTTTATTTCTAGACTTTTGTTTTAAAACAGCATACCACAGCTGGATTTTATTGTGCTCCCAGGTACCATTTAATTCCAGAAATACCGTATTATTAATTTAAAGCTAGAGTGTACTTCAACAAAAATTCAAAACATAAAGTAGAGCAAATTTCCAGGTAATGCGTCTTCCAAGACATCTCTGAGATTGTATGCTGGCATTCTTCTGACAGCATCAGGACACTCCTGTAAGTTCTTCAGGCAGACAGGGTTTTTCAATTGGTTATTTCTATAAAGGACAACCACTGCATAAGTGAAAACAATTCTTCTATTTTTACATGAGAAAAAGACTGTGACAGAGGATCCTTACTATTGTAAATTACAATGAAAACAAGAAACCAAGTAAAAAAAAACCCTTGCCTTGTGAATCCCAAGTGTGACGAATGATTTCAAAATTAGAAATAACTTCAAAACATATCAATTTTCTCTTTCTACATCTTTTGTTTACTTCAGTTAAAGGACATTCTTCTTTTTTCCATTATTTTTACAAGGTTGTTATCACCTACTTCTTATTTCCTAAGGGAAAGTGTGATTTTTAGTCCAGGACAATCTTACCTACTTCAGTTTAATGTGTGTATAGTTTGGTGTGAAACCTTTATCTATGATGTCATCAGTCCAAACAATAATAATCAGGAGAAAGAGGAATGTAAAAAACAGTAAAGAAAATTAAACTGAGAGAATAATATTTCTGCAATAGAGATTAAAATTAGCATAACTTCCTCGTGGCATCATATTTGAACATTTGTGAAAAAGTATGTTTTCATTCAAGGGTGATAACTGGAATCCTTTTATTTCTCTTGTATTGGGTCTGGCTGAGATGGAGTTTATTTTCCCCACAGTGGCCCTCATAGTGCTGTGCTTTGTACTGGTAGCCAGAATGGTGTTGGTAACACACCAGCGTTTTGGATACTGCTGGGCAGAGCTCGCACAGTATCCAGGCTGTCCCTCCAACATTCCCCTCTCACCAGTAGGCAGGGGGTGGGTAAGATCTTGGGAGGGGACATAGGCAGGACATTTGACCCAAACTGATCAAAGGGATATTCCATACCATATGATGTCTGCTCAGCGATAAAAGATAAGGTGGGGGGTGTGGAGCATTCGTTATTAAAACGTTTGTCTTCCAGAGCAACCGCTACACGTACTGAAGCCCTGCTTCCTGGGAAGTGGCTGGACATTGCCTGCTGATGGGAAGTAGAAAACAAATCTTCTGTTTTCCTTTGCTTCCTCATGCAGCCTTTGCTTTTGCTTTATTAAACTGCCTTTAGATTGACACACGAGGTGTTTTCCGTCTTATTTTCTCCCCTCCAATCCTGCTGAGGAGGGGAGTGGTAAAGCGACTTGGTGGGCACCTGGCATTCAGCCAAGGTCATCCCACTACAGTCCTCTTTGGTGCCTAATGTCGGGGTTGATCCTGACTGGATGACAGG
>NW_010513952.1:2233-2567 GCF_000687285.1 Phaethon lepturus
CTCTGTCACTCCCACTCTTCAACTGAACAGGGGAGAGAAAAATATGATGAAAGTCTTGTGGATCAAGATAAGGACAGGGAGATCACTCACCAATTACCATCATGGTCAAAACAGACTTTACTTAGGAAAATTCATTTAATTTATTGTCAATCAAAATCAAAGTAGGATAATAAAAAACTAAAACCAAATCTTAAAACAACTCCCCCTCACCTGTCCCTTCTTCCCAGACTCATCTTCACTCCTGATTTTCTCTACATTCACACTTCCACTGGCACAGGGGGATGGGGAACAGAGGTTGAGTTTAGTTCATCCCATGTTGTTTCTGCTGCTCCTT
>NW_010513953.1:0-9277 GCF_000687285.1 Phaethon lepturus
GGCAGCCCCAGGGCGCGTCTGTGGGACTGCCATCCGTCTGCCTCCAGCCTCCTGTTCAACCCTCTTCCTACGAGATCCAGTGGTGGGTCTTTAAAAAGACACCACAAAATTGCCGTGTGCAGCCCTTTTCTGTCTTGATTTGCTGTTACTGGCAGCATTTCTTCTTTATATCCACCGTTCTCCATGGCCTGGAGAAGACAAAGCTCCAGAGAGACCTTCTTGAAGCCAGCCCGGGCGATAAGAAAGATGGGGATAGACTCTGTAGCAGGGCCTGTTGCCATAGGAAAAGGGGTAACGGTTTTAAACTCAAAGAGGGGAGATTCAGACTAGATCAAAGGAAGACATTTTTGACACTGAGGG
This sequence comes from Phaethon lepturus, assembly GCF_000687285.1. Lineage (NCBI taxonomy): Eukaryota > Metazoa > Chordata > Aves > Phaethontiformes > Phaethontidae > Phaethon > Phaethon lepturus. The sequence continues at coordinate 361 of NW_010513953.1, forward strand.
TGCTGAAACCCTGGCACAGGCTGCCCGGAGAGGGGGTGGATGCCCCATCTCTGGCAACATCCCAGGTCAGGTTGGATGAAGCTCTGATTGAAGTTATCCCTGTTGCTCTAGTTGAAGATGTCCCTGCTCATGGCAGGGGGTTGGACTAGATGGCCTTGAAAGGTCCCTTCCGACCAAATTATTCCATGATTCTATGATTTATGCTTCTTTTTGGACTCCTCGGTGCTTGTTAAGCATGGCTTGACTTGGACATCAACGGGCCAAGCAGTGGAGACCTCCCCCCCCGCTTTGGATCTCTGCCTGACTCTAAATGTCCAGGAGCCCCACAAGTGAGGCTAGCAGGTTATAAACCGGCAAACAGGAGGCCCACAAGTGAGGCTAGCAGGTTATCAAACGGCAGAGCACAGGGACCGGTACCACACCAGCCCTTCAGTTCAACCCTTTCTGGCTAATACCTGCTTGTAGACACTCAGGCAACATTTTTGCTCGGTGACCGCAGCACTCAGTCCCACATCCCTGGGGTTTGGAGGAACCCAAATCCCCAACCTGCATCCTCACGGTTAACCCCTTCCTCCCAGCTCCACACCCATGTCCCAAAAATTTCAGGTTCCAACCCATTGTTTTCCATCGCTGCTTGAAGCGGGGACTTAAAAGTCATCTCGAGGCTTCCATGTTTGCTAAATAACCTGCTGAGGAGGGGTAAAAGGGGCGGTAGGGTAGGTTCTACTCTTGCCTAATTTTGGGTGTGAGCTGCTGGGAGGTGAGGGACAGGGAGGTTTAGGAAATCACGTCCTTGAAAGAACACACTTCCATGCGGAGCCTTTGAACCTCTGTTCCTTGTGGATTCTCCAGTGTCTACTAGTGTATTCAATTTAGTGCAGGGCTCAGTTCTTTTCGATACTCAGCTCCAATTTGGACAGAATATTTTGATGTGCAATATCTTTGAGATTTCTACCTTTCTGTCAGACTAATTGAAAGGGCCAGCTGATTAAGAAGTGATTAGACCTGCAAGGCCTCCTTAACCCAAGCTAAGAAACCGGGCTAAAAATCTTACGAAGCGGCACTCCTGCCTACGGCACTGCATGAAGCCTTGCAGCTGCAGGGACGGCACTGCCGTGCATCCGCTGCTGTCGGCATTTGAAGGTTTAGCAATGCAGAGTTGATTGTTTTCGTTAACAACCTTTAACAAATACTCCTCAGAGGCTTAATATGAGGAGCAGTCAGTTCTAAAGGAAGACGGACAGCGTTTGGCCTGCGGTGTTAAGCGATTAGCAAGCGAGGAGGAACAGACTGACGATTTGTGGAATGCTCGTGGAACAGACTGACGATTTAACAAACAGATTTTACTGAGGGAGAAAGGCTTTGAACTATTTTTCTTGGGAGAGGTGCCGCATCCTATGGGGGAGCCTCGGAGGAAGAGATGCAAAATCACATTTAATCATCATGGGGATTTTTTTGGGGGTGGAAGGGAGGATGTGGGAAAGAGCTGGTGTAGAGTGGACGTGCATCCCGGGCACAGCCTGCGCTCCACGTGCCGCTGGGGCGGGCAGGGAGCAGGAGACAGCGACCAGCCAGGCAAACGGGCTTTGAAAATAAGCAAGGCAGCGAGGCGTGGGCATGAGCAAGGGGTGCTGGCTGCCGGCCGGGATGCACTCCGGGTGTACAGCGAACCCCAGCTCCATCCCTGTGGGGTCATCAGCTACCGTAGGAGCAGATTCCTGAGATGGGTTTTGTGGTAGCTCCCCTTTTCCCCTGCCTCCTCCGGGCAGGGTTTGCAGCGGGACACTCTTCCAGGAGGGAATGGTTGAGGAGAAGAGCTGTGACGTCCAGATGCGCCTGCTTTCCTTGGGAACTGGGGGAATGCAAAACACCCTGCCATGTTGCTAAGGATGGGGAACTAAGTTGTCCAGCTGTTTATTAAAGGCAAATACTACGTGGAATTTCAGATCCATGTGATATCACGCCCCGGCACTGCCCAAGGGGGTGCAGGACACATGGAAAATGGGGCTGGCAAGGTCCCCAAAGGGTTATTCAGCCACTTCCCTGCAGCAAGATCAGCTCAGCCTGAGTCACTCCTAAGCAACGCTTGGTTATCCTCTTCTTAAAGATCTCCAGCGCTGGCAGCCCACCTCCCCACCAGGTGACTGGCTGAGCCTATCCCTGTCATCAGAAAAGGTTTTTTTTTCAATTGTTGGACATTAATTTCTCATAATTCCTATCTTGGTGTTGCTGCTGGCCCCATTAAACTGCATCCTTTCCTCCTGCCTCGGGCAAATAATGGAGGAGTCAAGACTAGGAGCTTCCTTGGCACAACTGCTCCCTGAACTGAAGGTTGTGTTACACCCCAAAGTGTCCCACTGAATTGTTAGAAGGATTCTTGGCACAGTTTTGGTCTCAACCAACCAGCCCCATCCTAACCCAGCCCATCCCCAGGCATGGTTTTGGGGTTACTGGGGCCACAGGTTGTTCTTCAAAGGTAGTTTAGATGCGACCACCCTGTTTGGGAAGGAAAGAAGTACTTAATAGTGTGGCTTTAGCCTGGCTAAGGACTATTTAATTTGTTAGCAGCTACAGGCTCCATCTGTGGAGCCACGAATTGCCATGACACATACCACAAACGGCATGGCACCTTGGGAAGGGGTGGGAGCAGGTGGGTGGGTGAGGGTGTCCATGCTGGGCACCTTGCTGCTGCCACCTCTGTGCTGTGAAAATCCCGCCTGGTGCGTATCTCCCTCTACGGACACCTAAATTGCTTCAAAATCTGGGCTCCTCATGATGAGTCCTCAGACTCGTCATGAGGGATATCTGCTTGGAAAGCCCACCAGCAGGACTCCGAGCTGGCCTGGCATGAGCGAGGCTGCGTACAGGTTCCTGAGGTTGTGCCATGGCTTGTCGGGGTGTTAAATGTGAGGAGTGGGAGACGCCAGGAGCCCTGGCCGTCTCGCCAGCTCTTCTGCTTTCCAGGTTCTCGTCTGCCCTGGGTCAGGAAGGTGTCTTGTCTCTCTGATTATCTGCTTAAGTTGATCCTGGACCCTCGCTTCAGTATTTGTGTGGCGCCAAGTGCATGGGACACTTGGTAACATCTCAGCATCCCGGGACATGAGTTAGCAGGGAAGGTGGCGGGGGATAAACCATCCTGCTCACATTTTCCTGAAACTTCCCCTGGGGTGAGTTTGCTCTTTCCTGCACCAGCTGTGGGGGCTGAAGTTGGGGTGTTCAGACTCACACTGGGAGCAGGAGAGGCTCTTTCTTCTGCTGGATGAGGGAAAGGGGACGTGGGTCAATCTGGACTTTGCCAATCACCCGCCACAGGTTTGACCGTTCTCATGTGCCCCGGGAATGAGGGGAAGATGGGTATAACAGAAATTTTGGGATTTTTTCAAGAGATTTTTTTTCTTGGTTTTAGGTCACTGTGGCCACCAGATCTCCCTGGTGCCTCTCCATCTTTCTGATACCTCCAGCAGTTCCTCATCACTGCCGTATAGTTGGAGTTCATTTATCTGCAGCTGAGCAGAGCGCTCAGGTTTTGGATCAAGGGTAGCAGAGCCTCCAGGGACCTCTACATTGCCAAGACAGTGCTAGTGGGAGAGACGCCTGCTCATGCAGGGATGTTCAAAGGCTTCAGGAAGCTATCACAGAGGGGCAAGGCGGAGGGTTTACGTGGGACATGCATGAGGTTGCAGTAAATGCCAACAAACCATCAGCTCATGGGTGTGTTTTTGGGGCATCTGCTTGGGGAGTTACTTTTTTTTCTTGCAAAGCTGGGTGCTGAGCAGGAGGGAGCACAGAGAAACCATGCCTTGGGTTTGCACACCCTGCTTTCCAATGCCGAACGCCCTTAACAAGTGACAGCAAACGTGTTTAAGGGGATTTCACCCCAGTCCACACAACCATGGCTGCTGGATTGCCTTTTACCCAAACTCGCTGCTGCTTCAGGGCTGTAGGTGCAGGAGAGGTCTTTGAGCTCAGAGACACTCCCCTGGTGTGTTAATCTGTTTGTTAGGTGGGACGTTGGGAGGTGTTTCGTGTCCCAGCGTGGTATGTGGTGTGGATGCCCTGTTGACCACCAGAACTAAACCTCTGCTGCACGACAGCCTTTGGTCAGAAGGCTGGTCCTGGCGATCCAGATTGCTCCTACACTTGGGCCCAAGGTGAGATCAGCTCTGGGTCTGTCATTGCTGACAGATACACCCAGCCTCTTCTCAAAGATCTCCATCAGCAAGATCCTTTGGAAGGAAGAAGCCTTCCCAAAGGATCAGTCCCAATTTTTTAGTATCTCACCCTTTTTACCTGAATTTCTCTTACTGAAATTGAAGCCTGGGATTTGTCTGGTCCTGCTGGGATGTCTCCCCTTTACCTGCCATCCTGTCTGAACACATACTTGTTTCTATTAATGTATCTCTATGATAAGCAGAGGAAGAAATCTCAAATGCCTGCGCAGGTCAGAAGACGTGCTTCTTGTCACAGGGATGCCCCAGCCATGGTCATGGTCCTGCTTCGATGCCCCCGGTTGCCGTCCCTCCGCTCTCTGTGCTCTCCAGCCTGGCTGCCTCAGCAGCTTCCTCCAGGACACCGTTTTCTACCAGGTTCATCTTCACTTGTACACGTTCGTTCTTAGCCCTCAGCTTGGCCAGGGTGACTTTATGTTTTGTTGCTTTTCTTTTTTTTTTTTTTGTCCTGGGAAGACCAAAGGTGCATCGAGTCTGTGTGTGGCTTCATTTTAAAGTCAAACAGAGCTCTTGCCTTTCTGTGCATTGCCTGAAACGCAGATATTAGTAGTGCTTGGGCTGGATGTCACCGCGGCAGCAATTGTGCTCAGGGCTCTGAGAGCGTGACTTGGCTTTGCAGGTTTCTACATTCAGGGGCTTGAATCAGCTTGAAGAACTGATTTTTGGGGGGGGCATTTTTAAGCAAGCCTTAGGTTCAGAGTCCCCCTCCAGAGGAACTTGGTGCTTCCCTTGGCGAAGGAGCCGGTGCAGGGCGTTTCTGTCTGCCTGGCTCCGCCACGCGCTCACTGCACCTCCTCTAAGGCCACCCCTTTCCAGCAGGACCGGTGATCCTACCAGCACCCCTGGGTTATCCGTGCGTGGGGAAGGTGAATCAGAGAAAATCAGAGGAGGCAGAGCCTCTGCACTGGTTGCTATGGAAATTTCTTGTGCTTCTCCTCTGCTTTTCATCTATTTACTGGGGCACTAAAACAATCTGTCTTTTCACCATATTTCAGTGTCGGGTCCCTCTCTGATGAAGGCTCTCAGCTACCTTAGACACTGGGTTAGCAGCAGAGAAAATGTGGCTGCAGAGATGGAGGTGAAGCCCTACACCTTTGGGCCTCTCTGCAAAGTTGGAGAGAGGAAGGGAAGATCCGTGCCCAAGAAACAGCCTCTAAATGTGTGCCAGGAATTTGCTAGGGATTATCATTTACTTGCTATCTCACCCACATTCTGTCTTTAGTTGTCTCTATTTTAGCTGTTGGATGACTAAAAGGATACCAGTGCATCGATCCTCGCTGTTGTGGGGATCCACAAAATGCCAGTCAACAAAAAAGCTAATTTCCAGGAAACAAAAGAATTGTAGTGACTTTATTAAGACGAATGACGACGTGAAGGATGCAGCGGTTTGGTGCTGGGACTGGACTTAGTCCAGCAGCTTGGGTGCCTGCCCTGTAGATGCTGCTGCTAGACAGAGTCAGATGGGGCACATTATTCCCACAGATGCCCTGGCCCTCCGCAGGGATCAGCCTGGCCTGGGAGCTGGGGCCCGGGGAGCCCTCGTGGAGGAACAGAGAACATGGGAAGAGGAAATGGTTCCCCACCAAAGCCACTCGTGGGACAAGCTGCCGTGCAGAGCTTTAGCTCTCTGCAGGTGTCCTAGTGACAGCGGATTTGGAAAGGCATCCCTGCCAGATATTCAGCCAAATTACTCCTGCACGTCCAGCCCACGCTGGACAGAGCTTGGTTTTTGTGTTTCCAGCTTGTCATTCAACCCAACCCCCTGCAAGGGGCAACGGTTTTAAACTGAAAGAGGGTAGGTTTAGACTGGACATAAGGAAGAAATATTTTATGATGAAGGACGTGAGACAAACACAGGTTGCCCCGAGAAGTTGTGGATGCCCCATCATTGGAAGTGTTCAAGATGAGGTTGGACAGGGCTCTGAGCAACCTGATAAGTGGAAGATGTCCCTGCCCATGACAGGGAGGTGGACTGGATGATCTTTGAAGGTCCCTTCCAACCCAAATTCTGTGATACTGCAATTTGGGACGTGCGGAGCTCAGCGCTGGCCTGCAGAGGGTATCCTAAGCCCATGCAATGCTCCAGCCTCGCATCCCGGCACCTCAGCCAAAACCTCTGCCTTGCTCAGCCTGCCGGGGAACGCTTCTCCGCTCTTCACCTCTCCCGAGGAGCTGGCAGGGTTTTGCTGCCACCGGTTCTCTTTGTGGCCCTGCCAGCGATGATGCCGGCCCTGGCCAGACACTTGCCATGGGGTGCAGGTGGGGATGTGTCACAGCAGAGACAGGAGATATGGACAGGTCCATGGCATTGCGCTCCCCCATTTTTCCTCTCTGTCCTTCCCCCTTGCTTTGCCCAGCTTCTCCTCACCCCTCTCTCCTATTTGGTTGCTGATCTCCATCCCTGGAGGGGAATCTCTTACTCACTGTCCTCTCTATATTGCTGGTTTGCCCTGATTATAGACTATTTACCATGTGTTGGTCTGGTGCTTGACAAGATGCTCAGATGCCAAAAAAATCACTGGATTTTCCATCTCAGGTTGAACTACGTGGTTCCATTGGCAAATTATCTTTTTAAGCTTCGTCAGTCATTGACTGCCTTAAGCCCCCAAAGGTGGAAGCTTTAGAGCTCTTGAAAGTCCTCCAGCACTCGGATGCAAAAATGACTGCTGCCTGCAGTAGCTATGGCTGTTTGCATGGGGAACAGATGTTCTCAGATGGTGGCAACCCAGACCTGGCACGTGCTCTCGCAGGGCTTGCCCAGATCCTGTTGCAACTCCGCAAAGCCCTTGGGAACGCACTTTGCATTCAAGGTGCTCTAAGAAATGACCGTTACCTCCAGCACGAGTCCTGCAGGTATTCTCTCCCACGGTTGTTAGATTACTGTAGGGTGATAGATGTAAAGGCTGCTCCTTCCTTTCCCCAGAGCATGAGTCAGTCATTGTCTGTAGACAACCTTCGTAGCTCGAGGTGTGGTGTGAGACGTGATAAAGCTCCTGAGCGAGGCTGAATTTCACACATGGTCCATTGGGCAGAGCAATCTCCGGGACTGCTCCACGGTGAACCCTCTGCTTGAACATCCCCTGAACACAGATGCCTTCAAGAGACCTTCAGGAGGAGCTCTTGCCAGCGTTGATGAGGGTGGGAGCAGGGAATCAGATGCTGTGTAAGGTGATGTCTGTATTGGAATTGCAGCCGGAGGCAGCTTCCCCGAGCTGCTGTGTCGCGAGGAGGTGCTGAATGCTTGCAGGCGAGGTGTCTCCTCGCAGCTCCAGGAGACATTCAATGCTGACTTCTCACTTGCAGGCACATCTCCTGCCATCACTGAACCAAAGCCAGGCCCTGGGTCGAGGCGGCGCGGGAGACCAGCTACAGAGGTGGCTGCAAGGAGCCTACCAAGGAGCTCAAGGCTTACACTGTCACGTCGTGGGAAGGAGGTAGCTCCTCTCCCGTGGTTTCACTGCTGTGAATTACAGCATTATGCCACCGCTGGTTTAATGCATGAGAAGGAACAGCTTAAAAACAGGCCAAGGCTCAGCCTGAAGGATCCTTGCCAGCTCTCCTCTTCCCACCTCGATTGGAGCTGCAGGGCCAGTGGTGAGAGGAGCTCCTGGGGCATCGTGCAGGGAGGCAAGACTGACTCTTCAGCTCGGAGAGAGATGTTTTGCCTCCCTATCCAGCTGTCCATCTCTGCATGGTGTCCTGAGGGACCAGCGGGGAACAGAGCCACCCAAGCCATCAGCCCCAGTTATCCAAATGTCCCTCTCAATCTCCTGGTGCCTACAGGGAAAAGGGCTGTGGAGCAGGATGGGCCAGGGGTTGGAGTCTTACGCTCCTGCACAGCCCATGTGTGGCTCAAGGCTTTGAGAGGTGGAGGAGACCGACTTCTCTGTGGTGGCCACAGATGGATTTGGACAAGAATTGGAAATCTTGGATTTGGAGGAGAATTCATAGCTGCTGCCTGCTGGAAACGCCAAAAAGAGACACAAATAGGAAAAGGGCTGATAGGAAGCATTTTCAGGGTATCCAGCTTGTGGCTGATGCTCTCTGAGCAGGACAACATCCTTCTGCAGAGAGAGAGAGTACAACGGCGGAGCAACGTAGAAGTGACAAAAGTGACAAGACCTTTCCTTGAGGAGGGCAGTAGGAGGGAGGGATAAAACCCACCGAAACAAGGTGGTGTGGGAAAGCAGACGGAGGAGATCAGTTGGGGCTGCGCCTCAGCCCTGTTTGAACTCTGCAGCAAGGCTCAGGCTGGACTGCCAGCGTTGGTGGCATGTCTTCTGCTCTTGGGAGGCTTTCAAGATACAACTCTTGCCCTCCTGGGAGGCTGCGCTGGAGCTGGAGGCTGGGGAAGTACCATGAGCTTGTGTCTCTCTACAGAATTGGCATGAACAAGCTTTCAAATCCCCAGGCAAGGAGAAGAAACCCACGAGGCTCCAGGCTTATGATGGGAGTTTTGTGAAGTTGTGGCACAAAAAAAATACATATTTTGCTTGATTTAGCCATACCCTCCAGAATATGGCAGAGAGGCATCATCCCATTTCACGCCCATCTCCATCTCCACTGACTCTAGCTTGGACCTCTGGCATACTGATGTGGGATGCATTGACGACTCCTTAAATGCATGCCAAAAATAAAGGACACAGTCACTAATGGTCAATGGGATGGAAGAAGACCGTGGAGTTACA
>NW_010513953.1:9288-10488 GCF_000687285.1 Phaethon lepturus
TGCCTTGGGGTTTACACACCCCCAATTTGGTGCCCCAGCCGATCTGCCCTCCCGCTGGCCACAATTCCCACGAGGATGTGATGGTTTTGCTCAGGGTCTTATGCCACAGCCTGTGCTTTTTTTTTTTTTTTAAAAAAAAAGGAGAATCCACTCATGGGAGGTGATTTTCCCTGCTTAATGAAAGGAGGTTGGTGCCAGCTTGTGTAGCTGGCTGAGGGTCCGTGGCTGCGGGGCTTGAACGGGGACTGTGGTTTTCACTGCGGGATGGCTGATAATCAGGATTTACTCCTGTGTTCCCCAGGACAGGCAGCCTTCATGCACGAGCAGAACCACATCAGGCTACGTGTTTTTGCAGCCCGATGTCAAGTGAGGCAGCAGCTCCCCCGTCCCTGGGACAGGTCTCACTCCTGCAGCCGGATTTCTTCAGTCCGGCGTGCAACGGTTCACGGTCCTGCAGGTTTCCAGCTCCATCGCCTGCAGCTGGCAGCCCTCGCATGTGCGTTTCTCCTGGCCCGCAGCCGTGTGTCGGATGAAACGTCGGGGATACTGGGCTACAAACTTCCAGGGAAAGGAGCGGTGCGCAGCCAGCTCCTCCAGCCTGCAGTCTGGCCAGCTCACGGTCCTGCCACGAGGCTTGCGTGGCTGGGGATGTTATTGGAGCCCATTCTGTTTATTCAGTAGTTTGCAGGAGAATCTCAGTTTTCATTAGAAAAAAAATAAAAAAAGGAATCGTCTCCTTTTCTCGATTGCCCAGAAAACATGAAGCGAGTTTGACCTAAAGGCTCAGGAACCAGAAGGCAAATAAAAAGGACCCAAGTTTTATTATTTGCAAGCCAATCCCATGTTTTTTGGAGCCTGATTCATGATCGCAGATGGATTGATGTTGGCAGTATCGAACTGTCAGCCGGATTCCTTCACAGATGATGATAAAGAGCCTCGTTTTTGCCAAAGGGTGAATGTATTCTTTATGAGATGCAACAGAGATGTAACACAGCACCTTCCTCCTGACAAGGCTGGCCTTTATTTCCTGGGTCTGCACTTAGGACATGGCTGAACTTTCCCATAAGTTTTAGCCCTGATGCGGGGCCAGGATCTACAGTCCTGAATTCAGCTGTTGCTGTTACAGCAGAGATGCAAAATAACTTCATTGACTTGGGCTTTGCATCCCCATTTTTCTAAGCACTTTCATAACTTACCCAC
>NW_010513954.1:0-12780 GCF_000687285.1 Phaethon lepturus
GATCCTTCGCTCCGGAGCCCTTCGCCTCGGTAGATTCGCCGAAAAAAATGGAAACACTTCTAACTTTTACTCTTTGTGTTGAAAATTAAACGCTGGATATCTCTGCGATGTAGATTTCTAGCATTTTTGTACAGACCAATTCTACAGTTTTAAAGTGATCACACTTACTAAGATTGTTTGCATCACAGAGCAGTCTTGGAGTACAACCTGGTTCCTTTCAGATGAAACCAAATGAGCAGGTAAGGTTTGGAAAAGCCCCTGGTGTTCTCCAACCAATAACTTTTTTTTTTTTTCCCCTGTCATGGAACCAGACTAGGAATAATTTGAAATAAAAAAGGAAAGGAAAAAAAAAACCCAAAGAAACAAAAAGAAAATGTATACAGTGGGAATAAAAGATCCTCAGTACCAACTGTTGACTTGTACAGATTCACTCCCTATGCTACATACTTATACAGGTGTAGGCAATGGCGTTTGTAAGTCAGCCATCCCACAAGGTCCCAAGCATTAGAAATGATGTAAGTGTATATTCTGGTTAACATGGCTGTCCATCACATCTCATATACCTGAAGTATGATGCAGTGGTTGATTTCCTTTTGGATTATGAACTGTGCTTGGAATTCTATTTCTTAAAATCAGTATGCTTAATGGAATTATAATGGTTTGATTCCTTTGGTTCCTCTTATGTTTCCCTGTGCTTCTGTGCCACAATGCAATAAAAGCATTCAACAGCACACAACCAGCATCAGGATGTGTTGTTTGTGCAATTGTCATAGCTCAGAGAGGCTGATGTTGTATCTCTAATTTTTCACTTTCTAACCATCTCTTGTTCCCTCTATTTCCAGACCATTGCATGTGTTTTCAAATATAACAAAACCTCTGATTGTAAACATAACCCAATTGCCTATTGTATTAAATGCAATGCAAAATAATGTATAATATCTTGGTCTGCAGCCACCATGAAGAGAATTAAAACTTATTTGTAAATTGTATGTGAGTGCATGCATGTGTACATATTTAAGTAATGAATTAGATTAAGGGTAAAACCGAAGCTCTGAGAGATTATTTGTTATTCTTTTAATGTTGAATATCTTCTAATTTAATGAATGATACAGTTGATTTCTTCAACTTTCTTCAAAAAAGGAAAGCAGCCTCAGAGATTATCAGAAAGTCAGGTGTAAAAACCAAGTTTGATCTTTTACAATAAATACTGATTTTATTGAAGTCAGTGGAAGAGCTCCTGTTCATACTTCAGAATTGCTTGTAAGAATAAATATGGTTAATTTCAGGATACAAAATCCCACTGTAAAAATACCTAGGGTTAAAATTAATTCTTTTTACTCCATGTGCGGTGTTATAAATATCCACCCATATGTTTTGTCTTTTGTTTATACTGTTCTGAATATCTGAACATGAAGCACAGAGCTCTGTTGTGAAAACTTCACCAATCTGTAAATGAACTTGAATCAATCAATTTCCTTATTATCATCCTTTCCGTTATAGTTAAAACAGTGTCAAATACTACAATATGTTAGAAAATATACTTTTTTCCCCAAGAAAAAGCCTTGCTAAACAAAGGAACTAGGCTGTGATAGTTATAAGAATAAGCTTTCCACAGAAATTGTAGATAGATAAGCACTCATTAGTGTCAAAAAAGGTCATTCTCATTTTCAGAAGGTTGCCAAACTTTCGTAATGTTCTTTAGCTTTGGCTTTGTCATCTAGTCAACAAATATCCCTTCATTTTCCGTTGATTTCTGCTTGTAGAGCCACAACAGCATCTCATTTTTCTGTATGTCCAAAATAATGAATGACTCAAGATTTTTTGTGCTCGTTTAAGCACCACATATCTCATATTTCCAAAATTATTTTGAAATGAAGCAAATTCTAGGCTCCTACATTGCGACTGAAACTGGAGTTATAGATCCCCAAGTTGTTGCGATACATTTGAAAATAGTAATTAGTATCTGTCCCTTTCTAGATCTACTGTGAAGGTGAGAACATCAATAGGAGACCTGCCTAGGGAGCATTACAATTAGTAAATCTTCTTAGTGTAATAACATGATAGATTAAAAAGTACCAGGCACAGAAAAAATGCCTTCCCTAGATAGTTTAAAAAAATTAATACAAAGCTTAAGGGAGCAGAAATGCCATCTTGTCCAAGCATGGGGCATTATATGAGAAGGATTAGTAAACGAACACATTTTTCTTAAAATATAATTGGAATTTAAAAGAACTATCTCATTGAAGTGCATCAGAGAAACCTGATACACTGACAAGTATTCAACTGAAAAACAACTTAAATTTACTTGTCTTGGATTGAAAAAAAAAAAGCTTTCTCAGACCAAATTTTGTACATGGAAACACAGATGGATATGTGTCAGAATATGGAGAAAATACAATAACTGAGAAACAAAGTCCACTGTTTCTTTGCCACATGTGTTAACAAAACTCTGCAGTTCTAAGAGAACTGGGCAAGAACAGCAATAATTTTAAAGGAATGTGGTCAGCATAGCAATGAACGTCCTACTTTGTGCTGCTTTGCTAAGGACTGCAGTCTGTTACAGGCTTGTAAGTTCTGTATGCCTTTTCTCCAGAAGTCCCAAATAGGCAGATCAAAAGAGCAGCTACATTTTTAGAGAAAAAAGGTGTTTTTTTTAAAAGGAATGAAATGGTACTGTAGGGTCTGTAAGGATAAAGGATTTTTCTGGCATTTGTTGTACAATCTTGGATGATAACTCTAACTGTGACATAAAATTCTCTTCCCCCTAGTATGTCAAAATTCAGGAAATGCTCAGACTGTACTGGATCTGGGAGGCAACAACTGGTGCATGAGGTAAGATGCTACATTATATTTTTTGCCTCTTAGCTGAGGCTATTGGGTCCGTGCTAACCCAACTGTGTCTTGTAAAGGACAAAGAGCCACTCAGGCTTGCTCAGGAAGCAGTGCCTGAAAGCCTGCCCTTCCTAGCTGATACAATGCTCTGGTTGTTTGCGTTCTGCTCTTTTCCTATACAGTGAAGTTTCACCATAGATGTCTAAGCAATAGATTCGTTTTGCATTGCAATGAAGAAGACACAACGCTTACATAGTCAAGCACTGCTTAAAGATAGTATAATGTCTCTCTTACCTCTTCTCTTCCGTTCATTTCCTTCTGTCACACTCAGTTACCAAATGTCTTCCCATTAATTATATCACGAACACTGGGTACACAGGAGGGATCAAGCTTGCCTGACACAGATGACTCTTCTACCTTAGGCCTCCTAGAGACCTAAATCTATTAGCAGCTACCTGTTATGTGCAGCCAGGCTGATGGTGTTCTGACTGGTGTCTGAAAGATTTCCCACATTCGGAGAAAAAGACAACAAGGAAAAAAGCCAGTAAACCAACAGCCCAAAACCCAAAAACCAAACCTCTGAGAAACATTGTCAGAAATTATAATATTAATTTTAAGGAACTAAAGATTTTTCCTTGTAATAGTAATTTATCTGTCTTTACTTGTTCCTTAAGTGAAATGAAGCTTGAACATTTGAGAGGTTTTTGCTATCAGTTGCTTCTTGTATTAGTTCTAAAATGCCCAGGATCAATTAAATACAAGAATTCTGACTTTTATATAGTCTGTGAGAAAGGGAGACTTTTTGAAAATATTTCTGAACTTTCCAAAATTGAAATATATTTACAAATAAAATCACTGAAATTACAGAAATGAAAACCAGCTTATTCTGTCTGAAAACAAGTAAAGACTTTGACAGTAATTTTTAATGTGTGGCTTCACTCACCATTTTTTAACGGGAGCAGATTTAACAAAAAAGGTGTCTGCTTCTACTCAGTTCTACCCAATATCCTCTTATTTCAGTTTTTTTTCAGTTCTATTGCACCTATATGAAGCAGTCTTTAACAAAATCTTTGCTTTGTACACTATTCCAACATTTCATTATTATATTTTTTCCTTAGCACAATTAAGATCCTTCCATAATTAGTGACTCTTCTCAGATTTCAAATCCCAAAAACCTGACACTGTGCAAAAACATTATATATGATCTTACAGTGGACTTAAACAGCACATGTGGCAGCAATCTGGTATAGAATACAGCATAAATAAATTAAGTATATCGAAGGCTCAAACCCCAAACTCAATTAAAACTAATTGTCAAAATTTAAAAAGAAAAATTAATGAACTAGACAAAATCTTGGTTAAAACCAGAACTACCAATAATACAGCCTTAGATCAGCTTAGGAAGACAAACTATCACACCAAAGCAAATCTTCACTGAAAACATAGTGTTAGAAAACACGATGTCACAAGTTATAGGGTGAAGGTTTCTTCCATTTATTTTAATGTGCTTTTTCATTATTTTCTAGTTACAGGTATTAAAAATTCTCCATTAGGCAAGCTATTTATGAGTTTGTTTGTAGAACTTGTAATAACAGTCTTCCTAATTATTTTTGTTTTTAAGATTTGTTCAGATCAGTGAAATGTAAAAAGTTTATATGTTTTTGGGATGAGCTATGATTATTCTAACAACGCTCCTTGAAACCTCCCTCACTTTGCAAGTTATATAATTATGTGTATTATATCCAGACATAGGTAGTTCTTTTCATTTCAAGGGAACTTGAATGTTGCTTTGTTCTGTGTCCATCACTATCCCTCTTCCATTCTCCACAGCCTGACTACCACCATCACCTGGTCAGACATCTTGACAGTATAACTGAAAAAGAGTTTCGGTAAGGAAGGTATTGTGTCAGGGAATGCTATATTTCTTCTAAGCCTTTCTTCACAACTTTTCCATTTGTCGTGGTTTAGCCGCAGACAGCAACCAAGCACCATGCAGCCACTCACTCACTCCTCTCACACCTCACCCACAGTGGGATGGGGAGGAGAGTCAAAAAAAAAGTAAAAAGTTTTTTGGTGGGTTGAGATAAAGACAGTTTAATAGAACAGCAAGAGATGATGATGATGATGATGATAATAATAGAATATACAAAATAAGTGATGTAATACAATTGCTCACCACCCACTGACCGATGCCCAGCCAGTTCCTGAGCCACAGTGCCCCTGGCCAACTCCCTGCAGTTTATACACTGAGGATGATATCATATGGTACAGAATATCCCTTTGGCCAATTTGGGTCATCTGTCCCGGCTGTGCCCCTTCCCATGTGGCAAGCATGAGAAGCTGAGAATTCCTTGACTAATGTAAGCACTTCTTAGCAACAACAAAAACATCACTATGTTATCAACTTTATTCTCATATTCAATCCAAAACACAACAGTATACCAGCTACGAGGAAGAAAATTAACTCTATCCTAGCTGAAATCAGGACACTGTTGAAAGGTCATACTTGTACAATCAGATGGAACACGCATTTTCATCTGTTTCAACAACACTGGCATATGTTTCTAAATTTATTTTCTTGAAAACTGAAACTATTCCCTTGCCTAATAAAATCTTTAGTGATTTGTTTCCATTTTAGGTCACTAGTCACTTTATATTTTTAATTTAAAATTTGTCTTCTCATGACCAGATGGCATGCAAAGATTAACACTAATTATCATTTTTTGATCTACAAAAATGTATGTAGAAAACAATCCTGAATGTAAGTGTTCTACAGATCATACAGTGTGATTTATTTCTGTATGTCTAAGCTGTTTGAAATAATTTAAGTCTTGTCTTATTTTGCAAAAAACAAAGGATGTGAATCTAGGAAAATTTTGTTGCTATTTATTTTATTTCCACTTATAACTTCAGCAATAAGAATTTTCAGTATCACAGCGACTGAAAGCAACTTCCTATTTTTTCAATTTCAGAATTAGTGTGAAAACTGAATGTTCTTTTACCTGTCTTTTTCTCCAGAATGTTTTACTACTTCAGATGAGCTATTTTTTCAGTGAATTTCAGAATTTCTATTTGCATTTCTATGTTTTTGAATTTTCATTCTTCCATTGTATGGATTGTCACTATCGCAGTGATTTTTATTTGTCTTTTCTGCACCTCTAGTCTGCTTAAATTGTTCCAATATTAGAAGTTCATGTATTTTCAAGTTCATGATAACATGATTTTTCTGTTTGTCATGTCAAGAAATGGTCACCTAACACAGTAAATGCAAATTATTCAGATTTCAGTTAGCTTGCACAATATGTCATCTGCTTTCAACGTCATAACTAAAAAAAAAAAAAATTTTTAAAGAAACTGACATATCAGCAAGTCAACAACGAACTAACAGTTTTCTCCAAATCCAGTTAAAGATGTTAGAATAATTCTTTACTCCATGTAGCAAAAACAAGCAAAGAACACATTTACTCTGGACATTCAGTTTATATCCTGATGTCCTTTAATATTGAAATTTAATATTAATTAAATATTAATTAAATATTAAATATTCGTTGAATCTAATATTGATATTTAATATTTTCTCTTCAGAGCTTCCTGGTGTGGGTGATATCTGTGACACAAAATGCTGAAAAAACTACATTACATGTTTTACTTCTCAAGTTCATTTCTAATTATAATGTTATTGAAGAAAATCCACAAAAAAAGATTTCTTTACATTTCACAATATTTTTTTCAGTCTCTACTTATATGTAAATGTTGAAAACTTACTAACCTATAGGAGGATTTAAGACAGAAAATGAAAACTAATAATACATTCAGAAGTATTAAAATTTTGTGGAAGAAAATGTAAACACAGATTTATATGTTTTAGAAAGCTTGCTGTTGAGATGAGGCCAAAACATCAATCTAGGAGTCCCTTTCCCTTTCCCTTTCCCTTTCCCTTTCCCTTTCCCTTTCCCTTTCCCTTTCCCTTTCCCTTTCCCTTTATCTCTTCTCTTTTTCCTGTCTCTTTTAATCATACAGATTCTTAGTGAAACTGAATTTTGCTTGACTAGTACAGAAAGTCCCATCTGGATTTCCTTGGATCCTTTATCAGACAGCTAGCCAGGTATTATTAATATACTCATTTTGTCATCTGTTTCTCTCCTACTCTGTTGAATAATATGTTATGCTATCTACCAGTTTTCTTCTAGATATTATTCTTCCAGGATAAAAAATCCCAAATTCTGTCACTTTTTCATTTTCCTCCCAAATTATACAACTTTCTCTTTGTAAAGCTCTTCATTATGACTCTTTACTAGCATAAGAGAAATATATTTTACTGATACCATTGCTTTGCAGTGAAAGGCACCTTCTATACTTCCACAAGTCTGTATACTGTACATTTAGTGTTTTTGCCAAATATTAAAGCAAAGCATTGTGAGCTGTGGAAAAAAAACACAAAGGCAGCAGCAGCAAATATATGAGATGGGTATGTGAGACACATGAAGATGTTAGAAATTATTTTCTTCTCAGTGTTTCCTAAATCATTTTAAAAAACAGAGAATTGAAAGGAAGAGGGTAATCTATCACATTGCATGAAAGAGCTATCAGAGAGTATATGGAGAAAGAAGGATCATGCTGATAATGGGAAAACAGCAACCAACAGTTGAGATTTATAATAAGCATGACCTAGCAATGCGCTGCATAGATGCTGGCTTTTGTGCCTCTCTGACAACTCATATAACTGTAATGTGTTTTCCATCTAATTGTAGGATCCAGCTGCTCAGGGCTCACTGCAGGATGAACAGTTGTGTTTGGAATAGAAAGAGCCTAGAAGTACAGAAGAGAAAGGAAGGTGAGACAAGGGTCTAATTTTGCACTGATGAGCAATAGTAACAGCCACTGGGAATGAGACTCATTATCGAATCTCAATACAGAAAACATACAGAAGGCCTCTGGTGTAAAGAAAACCCTTATGGAATTACTGAATTACTGTCTAGTTACAGAATTAGGTAATAAATGTTCTTTAGTACTGCTTATTTTAAGAGATGAAGATTTTTGTTTTTAAAGGAATAAAATTAAAAACTATTGATTTTCAGAAAAAGAAAAGACAAGTGAGCTGAATAATCACTATCTCGTAATGCTTAAGTTATGTCCTTGGTAAATCACAGAACAAAATATTGAAGGACAAACAAACATGAGGTCATTGACACACTCATAAATTTATTTGGTGACATTATAGACATTTCGCCATGCATTTGAACAAAGAAATCATGCTTCTCGCTGCAAAGGAACTAAGGAAACTTCTGTCTGCATTGTCACATGGTGTATTGACATTTCAGTACCATAACAGATCCAACTGTCCTCTGTCCTTGAAGTGCGAGTCTAAGAAATGTAGTATGCTAAAAGAAATAGGCAAGGATGTCTAACTTCATACCATGTTGGTCTCCCAATTAACTGAGACAGAAAATGTAAAACCATTCCCCAGCCAGGACAGTTGTCTCACTCTTAGTTGTGGCAGGTGAAGAGGAAGAAGGGATGAAACTGTAAATTAAGGAGAAAACAAAACATTTATGAACCTTCATTAAATGAGGAACCATAGGAGATTGTGGATAAAATGTTGGAGCTCAGAGTGAAGAAATTTGTTTATATATATCAGGTTTTAGTTGCCTAGAAGAGATTTTTTTCTTGGTCATGATGCTGGTGTTCTAAAGCACAGAATAAATTTGATGTGGTAGAGGAACCAAAGGATAGACTGATCTCTATGCTACAGAGGTATCTGCTCCCACATAAGACCAGAAATTATTACATCTTTAAAACAAACAAATATAAGCTGTTTAAACAGGAGATCTTTCTGACAGATAAACTGGAGCTCTAATGGCTTTTTGGATATATGAAGAGCTCTGGTGCTGGAATGAAAAAAGTCTTGATTGATCAAAACATTAAAAAAATTGCTGCAGGAACAGTTTTATTTGAACTCAGAGTGAACTTAAGCTGATCAGTTTTTCTTTCCACTCCTAACTACTCCAACTTTTATATGTTCCTATCAATGGCAAGAATTCTGAAATTGTTCTTCTTGGTTTAACAAAAATAATAAGCTCTGATTAACAAAATTAAACTAAACGCTCAGAAGTGCTTTATAAGTGACTGCGTTATCTTGGAGGTCCCATTACCAAGTGTCTTATGGTGGTTTTGAGGATTCCCGAGAAGGGTAGACACATATACACAGACTACAAGGGGAGAAGCAATAAGCGTTTATTACCTACAAGCATGCGTTACACTAAGGGTGTCTTGCAAAGCAATTGTCTTACCGACCCGAGGACTGTGAGGAAGGTGGCCCATCCATACGTTCTTTTGTTGTCCTGCGCCGCGCGCTCAGCCCAGCAGTCGGTAGGTGCCAGCTTTATGTGGGCGTCCCCACAGAGGCAACGGTGGCCTTGCCATACACCGATCCCCCTGCTCTTTGGGAAATCCCGGTATTTATACATTTGCAGAGGAGCAGGTTTTGACACACATGACCAGCGAGTGCCGAAACACGCCTCTGTTGCTGACTCTCAGCATAGGGAGCCCATGGCGTACACGCCCGCTGGTCAGGCGTGCTGCACACACCATAGCCATCCCGTCTATTGGTTCGTAGGCTCTGTACACACGGCATATTATCAATCATGCTTAAGCCAACAGCAAGATGTTGCAAGGATTCCTACCTCCATGTCCTCCCCTAGTATTGTTCAACTTATCTCTGTGGGAAACCATCTGGTTTCTCTCACTCGGCCTGTTACCTACTTCTCACCCAGCTATCTGTTTTTCTCACTGTGCTAATTGCGGTATTCTCACAGGTCGAAAGTCCATCTTTTAACACCTTTGCTGCGGTTTTCTCACTGTCTACTTCTCACTCAGTGTCCAACTACGGACCAAAATTCCATCTTTTAACCCCTCCATATACACCAAGTAAGAAAGATTTATTGGAATTAAATGTTAATCATTCCTCACAATTTGTTTGTTTCTCACCTGATAAACTATAGACTGGTCCCACAGAGAAACAGAGCCAGCTACCAGTGTGGTCAGGTTAGAAAGTCCTGTCGTTACAGAGGGAGTTTCTCTTGTGAATGTTGTGGTCTTGTGTTGTGTGTCCCGTGTTATGCAGAAAATCAGAATTGATAAGCAGAAATTGTGGGGGTTTTTTTGTGGTTTAAAAAAGCTAATGAATAGGATTCATGTATAAAACACTTGGTTAGAGGATTTAAATGTTCCTAATTCATGCAATAAGCCAAAGCCTTCTGTAGAAAACTTGCACCCGCTCACCTGATGATATCCTGAAGTGTAATTGTCATGAAGTATAATTATCCTGAAGTATAACTGTCTTTCCCATAATGGAGTTTTAACTCTTCAAAATAGCTACATCATAGCAAAATGGACTATCCACAGCTGGTATGGTGTGGGTTTGCAGGGACACGGAATCATAAAGATCCTTCTCCCAACTTTGTTCTTTCTGATATTTGGGTCAGGATGTTTTTATGACACTGGTGAAATAACTGGGAATACTGTCCCATCAAGGAGAACAAAATATATGCAGCCTGTAAAGACACAGTTCTAGCTCTGCCAAAGGGTCTTTAATTTTCAGCCTCCTCAATGAGCTTTTAAACAGGATATCCAGCAGATTATACTAAAAATAGAAATGAGCAGTTCCTCTTAATTTTTTTTTCACCTGAAAGTTGTTAAGCATTCTTAGTTATTTTGGGTATCTCTGCTGTTTCTGTTTCATTCCAGCAATTACAAGCAAGCAGACATTGTGTACTCAGATTAAGTGTAATAATAAATCTGTTCCAACTTCATAAACCAAGTTTTTCTTCTATATTTTCCTTTCTCTTTATCAATAAGCAACATCTCTCTCTTTGAACTTCCCAGCTGTACTACTGCTTCATCACACTAAATGTAATTTTCAGTGCCTCTGAAAATATAAGAGAAACAGCTTTTTAGCAACAACTATAGGGGTATCAGGATCTGCAGACCTCAAATAATCCTATCAGTGATTGGTGTTTTGTAGAGTTCCAGCCACTTAGATTTCTCTATGTGATCAAAAAAGATTTTCCTCCCTGTGCAGAAAAGGCTCACTTCATAGGAATAAAAATTCAAGGGTGGAACCAGAGAAATAGAAACATGATACTAAAAAAGTATCTTAAGCCGGCTTTTCCTCAGTCATTTATATCAATGATACTGTTGGAGAAGTTGAATCATAGAAGCTATAATACTATGGTATATAAGGGCAACAAAACAACTACTTAGTTCTTTCAAGCATTTGTGAAAGACTTTAAAGACCAAGGTATTAGAGTTCCTGTCTCACAATACTTCTTCTTTGCTATTTTATATGTCCATATTTCAGATGATTATCCTGAAATGTGGAATCGTAATTTGGAATCCCCTACATTTTATGAATGTTTTTTAAAAGGGCAAGTACAAACTGTTGTCAGTGTCATCGGTACCAACTGACACAAAGGTAGTGATCTTTCAGTGGTAAAAATTATCTATTTTAGAAAGTAGTAATAGTCATTTGCTTACTAGGATGGCTTCTAATGTAGCTTTCTGCAACTTGGAACCACAAATGTTAATATTATGACAGGAAATTGAATTTGGAATTCATACTCTGTACAGGATCACACACACAAAAAAAAAAACCATGAAAAAATCCATATTGCATTGTCCAAAGGCACTGATGAATACATTGCATCTTCTAGAGGTACGTGAATAAATAAATAAGAGATTTTACAGTGCAACATCAGTGTTTATTAGTTTACCTGATTGAATTTCTGGGGCTGAGAACATGGCTATGTGCAGGAGTGAGATACCTGAAAACCTGTGGGAAAAAAGAATAGAACGGAGAAGTCATCCAAAATAGATTTTTCAAAGTTAAGGTAATAAGGCTTTGAAATTTCACATAGAAAAAAGGAAAACAGAAAAGGGCCTAAGAAGTTTTCCTTTCAGTCAGCAAAATAGGTAATTAACTTGAATAAGTTCAGGCAGTAAATGTACTACTGAAAACTTAGCATGAACATAATTCAACATTTATACAAATTTAAAATGCTAGTACAATCCAGCATAAAGCAAACTGCTTTAAGGATGTGCCAACATTAATTCAGAGTCAGTTTATTGCATATTTCTTTGCCCATTTAAACTTGTAGAATATAGGAAAAGTATATTAATATTTAATACTAAAATAAATATGAGAACATGTTCTTAATGTGGATTTTGAAAAGCTCATTCTTGTTTCAGGTCGTCACAAATTATTTTATATTTTCAATAAAAATAAGTTACAGAATTTATTTTTTCAATTTTTAGTATGGTTTTAAAGTAATGTTTTGAAGCGTGGTACAAAAATACATGTTTAGTTGGCTAGAACAGGACTTGGATAACAGAAATTTTTTGTTTCTGATAACAGAAAAAAACGATAACAGTTAAAAATCTGTGTTACAAACTATCAAAACTAAAGCATTATTCAGCAGTTACTTAAACTGCTTTTGGACTTGAAAGATACTTTCATATTTTATGTGAAAATTCAGATTTGGAGTCTTTTACATAGGGCTCTCCTGTCCTACACAGCTACAAATATAACTCCTATTTGCACTATAATTGGACTTAGGAACCAAGCAGAGTAGTGTCCCAGCACTCTGAAGGTCCAAATTTGTTAGGTGCATGTAGACTTACACTTTACATTTGCGAATATCTTTGGGTTTTGCCCAGGACTTAATGATTACTTTTATACAAAGCCACAACTGCAGGCACATCTTCTTTATATTATTGTTATATGTTATTTAATTATATTACTGTATATTATTTGCTTGGGGTAAATCGCTTAGCATATAGGTAAGAGTTGGGGGTTGTAGACGATCTAATGAAAGCATTTAAAACCACACCACCTGTTGCCTAGGAAAAAGTTTACCATGCTTGAACAAGGCTGCCACAGAGCATCTTTCC